>NC_091311.1:38626071-38781071 GCF_038502225.1 Cherax quadricarinatus | reverse complement strand
ATTTCATGGCTTGTGTTATGTGTCTGGATGTCTTTTCAATGCAGTTCGGCAGCACGGAGAAGGATGACACTCAAATTCCCAAATCTATTCGTGAGAATCATTAGTACTGTTTCATCCCCTCTAAGCAACTAGAATCTGATAGTTTAGTGCCTCATCGCTTATCGACAGTAACTGGGTTTTAGACTCTGTCGTGTTTTTTTTTCAAGGTCTCATACAGTGTTTACTTTAATGACTTCATCATTTTACTAATTTCAGTCATGTATCATTCCGAGACTGAAAGGTTATTTTCTAGCATTCCCATTACTCAGCTTCCAAGGGGGGCGAACCGACTCTTGCTGGTGGTTAATTTTTTTTTTGCACATTTATTATCATCGGTGGTCATTAATACGGGATCCTTAGAGGTCCCCCTGATACTGGAACCTTTGGGGTCCCCTGATACGGGATCCTTAGGGGTCCCCTGATACGGGATCCTTAGGGGTCACCTGAAACGGGATCCTTAGGGGTCACCTGAAACGGGATCCTTAGAAGTCCCCTGATACGGGAACCTTAAGGGCCTCCTAATACGGGAGGGGTCCCCCCTGATACGGGATCCTTAGGGGATCCCTGGTACAAGAACGGATGCAGGCCATCATGGTAATAATAAGCATTCTGCAGAAATCTCAGATATCCCGGAAAAGTTTCACGTAACTGGGAATGTATCGTTTTAAGTCATAACTTCGCTACTAATGTGAATTCTTAGATGATTTAAACGTCTGATTCTATATTTTCAGCTTTTTTTTAATCATGGCAAATTTACCGATGAGATTTGCAAATACCAAAAATAAACGTATAAGGTATCCACTGGAATATTCTTCATTTACACTTTGTATGATTTCAAATTCCATTTAAATTCTCTAGGATAAACAGGTAAATGAGTTAGGAAATAACAAAAATCCTTTAGGCCTTGTGTATATATGTTACAACATATTACAATTGTTTAATGGATACAGACACAAATGCAGTATAATACGATACTTTACTGACAACGTTTCGCCCACAGTGTCAGACCCGAGTATTACACTCATCACTTCAGCACCTGCACTGGTATCTGAGGGTGATATCTCCCGGAAATCACTGATTCTGACGCAGCATATCCGACAACACATTACACGTAGAACAAACCTGACCAGGTTAGGGACTGCGGTGAAATTACGACGTAGGTTCCGCCACAGGTGCTGTTACGGGTTGGTCTGATAATGATGACTACTGTGTTCACACAAAAATAGACGGAGAGATTCATGCCATGGTAGTTGAGTTGTCCTCACTGCCTGCCTGTTGTCTTCCTCCATTCTTATGTTCTAACATCCTGAGTAAGAGATTGAAGGTGTGGATACAAAATACATTGTGCTAGTGCCCATGGTATATCGGGTGGGCGATGGACTTGCTAGTCGGGAGCTGCTTATAGCAGGTACTTATATACATTCTTAACTTAGGTACTTATAAACATTCGACAAGTTCTGTCAACGACTAAGTGCAGAGGTAGATGACGTGAGGAGGTATTTACAGCTTCATAAGAAGGCAATGACAGGCTGAAACATAGTCGAGGTGGGTCAAGATGCAAGTGTTAAATGAGATGCTTGTGCAACATTTGGGTATCTTTATTCTGGAAACGTTTCACCAGACAGTGACTTCTTCAGTCCAGTGCAGAGGAAGGTGGAAGATGAGGAGGACTTCGAGGTAATCAGAACTTTGAGGTTTACCTGGAGCAGTTTACCTGGAGAGAGTTCCGGGGGTCAACGCCCCCGCTGCCCGGTCTGTGACCAGGCCTCCTTAGGTCAGTGTCCCAGGATGCGACCCACACCAGTCGACTAACACCCAGGTACCCATTTTACTGATGGGGAACATAGACAACAGGTGGAAAGAAACACGTCCAATGTTTCTACTCTGGCTGGGAATCGAACCCAGGCCCTCACCGTGTGAAGCGAGAGCGTTAACCACCAGGCCACCAGAGGTAATCAGGACTTTGAGGTAATCAGGACTTTGAGGTAATCAGGACTTTGAGGTAAGGCTATGATAATTATGGAAGACTCAAAAGTTAAAAAAAAGGACGCAACATTTTGTAACAAAAAAAAAAAAAGGAAGAGAAGGATGATTAGTATTAATATCATGCGAAGCGTTAAATTCGTGTGGTGAAGGCTCGATCCTCCATCCATTAATCGCAAGACAGACTTTCCCCAAAAGGAGAATGAGGGGTGTACTTCCTTGTAGCTAGGATAAGCAATAGAGATAATAATGAATAGATATGCAATAATATGAGAAATTAAGTTATCTGCCTCAGTGCGGATGCAGTGAATTTGCGAAGCAGAGAAACGAGGAGCTGCGTGAGAAGTGTATGGCAGATATGGACTTACGTACGGTATTGAGAGAGAACCTATTACACGTAGCAGTTTGGCCACTCTAATGGGTAGTGAATGAATAACTGAGAGAGAGAGAGAGAGAGAGAGAGAGAGAGAGAGAGAGGTGGAGGAAGGATGCCGGGATCACCATCAACAGTATTAATGGGTGGTACCAGTGATCGTCCGGTATGAACGCAGGTTTAGGGTTCAGTCAGTCGTGTTATCTACACACACAGCTCGTATCCAGCTTCCTGCTGTGGGTATTGATGTGCACGTTGTTTACTGAATGGAAAAACAAATGCCTCACAGGTTCAACATTGTGGGCATAAGATTACTGTACTTAAGTGGAAGACGCTTCCCCTCTCTGGGGAGGAGATAAGCTGGAGGATACCTATCTGAGGGGAGGGAGGACGTCCCTTTCTGAGGGGAGGACATCCCTCTCTGGGAAAAGGACATCCTTCTCTGAGGGAAGGGATGAGAGTCCTTTCTGAGGGAAGGACATCCCTCTCTGAGGGAAGGGAGAAGAGCCTTCTTTAAGGGGAAGGAGGAGCTCCCTTTCTGAGGTGAAGACATCTCTCTCTGAGGGGAAGACATCCCTCTCTGAGGGGAAGACATTCCTCTCTGAGGGGAAGACATCCCTCTCTGAGGGGAAGACATCCCTCTCTGAGGGGAAGACATCCCTCTCTGAGGGAAGGACACCCTTGTCACTGAAGTAAAGGAGGAAGAAGGAAGTGAAGCCTTTTCTGAAAGAAGAGAAAGAGGGAAGGAACCCTTCCCGTGGGAGTGAAAAAAAAAGGAGAGATGCGCCTCTGGGGAAGGAAGATGATCCCTTACTGGGGGAAAATTAAGAAGGGAAACTCTCTCTCTGGGGAAAGAAAGAAGGCAGAGTAGATCCCCTGTCTGGGAGGACGAAGATCCATCCCTGCATGAGCTAGAGGTGGAAGTGGATCCCTCTCTAGAGGATGGGATGAAGAGGGAGGAGCATCCAACTGTAGTGGGAGGGAGAGAGGAAGTGGGAGAGATCCCTCACTGGGGAGGAACTAGGGGTGGCTCCCCCTGGTAAAAACAACCAAGTCTCACCTGAGTTGCGGAACATTGTTGCTACTAGAGTCAGGCCCTTGTGTGGCTCCTGCTGCCTTTCCTACATCAGCTATCCGCTATGCTGCTGTTAATGTTGTCGTCTGGTGGTGCTACTAGCGGAATTGGTGGCGGTGCTGGCAGTGGTGCTAATGGTGATGGGTGATGGTGCTGCTGTAAGTAGTAGCAGCAGTGCTGTTGAAGGTGACGGCGACGCTATTGAGGGTACTGGTATTGTTAGGGATGGCAGTGCTGGTAAGTGCTGGGTCGTAGCAAGAAAGTACTAGGTCCTAGCCAGGAGGTATTGGATCCTAGCCAGGAGATGCTGGATCGCAGCAAGAAGGTGCTGGGTCCTAGCCAGCAGGTACTGAATCGCAACAGGGAGGTGCAGGGCCTTAGCCAGGAGGTATACAAGTGGGCGGTGAAGTTGGGATGCAGACGGGCGGTGGTCTAGTGATGATCCCTGTTAATTAAGCGTCCACTGTGAGACCCTCTACACTGAATGACTTGTTGAGCTCCCCATGACCCACCACACTGAGTGGATTGAAAGGCACTGAGACCAACTACACTGAGTGCCGTAATGGGCTCCGAGACACGCTACTCCGCGTGGCTTCTTACCACCGTAACTAACTGTGAAGGATGTTACTGCAGTTCCACTAGTGACAGGCGTTATTTCCACCGTGATTGGTAAAAGATGTTGTTTCTACTATGACTGACTGTGAAAAGGGTTTCTTCCACCGTGGCTGCCTGGTGGAATGTCTTCCACCGTGATAGGTCAGCTAGGGAAAGAAAGGTAAAAGAAAGGGATATAAAGGGGAAAGAAAGGGAGAAGGCTAGAGGAAAAAAACAGTGGTGATTTTAGAAGCAGTGCTGATTCACTGGTAATAGCAGCAGTAGTGGTGAAAGTGGTGGTGGTGGTAGTATTAGTGGTGGTGGTGGTAGTATTAGCAGTAGCAACAGTAGTAATGACGGTAGAGATTGCTAGTGTTGGCTTTAGAGCCACATTGGTAGTATGAGTGATAGTGGTTGTGCTGCTGCTATTGTTAACTCACTGGTGGTTGTGGTAGTTGTGGTAGTGTGGTAGTAACAACGCAGTTTGGGCCAACATGACGGATGTTATTGGCAGGCTTACGACTGCTGGGCGTTTGACCAATGAATGGAGGTCACTAGCACACGTAATTAAGGTTACTCGGGAGTCCGAGTTAGGCTATAATAACAGTGTTCTGAGGCAGGGTGAGGAGGTGGGGCAGGGTGCAGGAGGTGGGGCAGGGTGAGGGAGGTTGGGGCAGGGAGTGGAGGTGGGGCAGGGTGAAGGAGGTGGGGCAGGGTGAGGGAGGTGGGGCAGAGTGTGGGAGGATGGGGACGATGAGCTCAGTGCCAGTTATTGGGAAATTAGTGCCATGCACCTGTCGTTCAGTGCCATCTATCGAGATCTCAGTGCCCTCTAACGGGTGCTCAGTGCTATCAGGAGCTATCTACTGAGACTGCAGTGCCATCCGTCGAGAGTTCAGTGCCATTTACCATGAGATCTGTGCTATGTACCGGTAATTCAGTGCTGTCTACCGGGAGTTTAATGCAAAGTGCTGGGGTCGAGGTCTACTGGTGGGTTCTACACACTGAAGACGTCATTATCCATCCCAATACACAGCGGTTACTTGTTAAGTTCGGGGTTGAGAGGGGAAGTGCGTAAGCTGGTAGGTGCCTAGCATGGGCTGGTGGGTGCTTAGCGTGGGCTGGTAGGTGACTAGCCCTGTTACTTACTGATACTCACACTATGACAACAGTTACAAAACACCGGTTTCGGTCCCCTGCTGTTGAAAAAAATGAAACACTTTTCTCGGTAAAAGTCAATATACTTTTCATGTATATTATATTTTGGACCTCTGCACCTGTTAATGTTAGTGTATGTCTTCACTACGATATCAAACGAGCCACTCAGTATGTCATTACTGCATTGTTCGTTGCTCGGAGGTACACAGGATGGAACTGGGAACACTCCCCAAGGAAGTGTCCTTGGTCTAAAGTTGTTTAAGGGTCTGATGAGCACTAACACGGTGAAAGTAGCGAGTTGTCCAGTGTCTGGGAGCCTTCCCGTTGTCTGTCTCACCCGTGCATCACGCTCCCAGTGCTGCTGAAACACTGAAGTCCATGGGAAGGGGAAACCAGCAGTGCCTGGTGGTGGTATGAGGATGACGGTGCGCCGGGAAGGTCGTCAATGCTGGCCTGTTAGAGTGCGAGGAAGGACTGAACGAGTCCTGCTGCTGCCTTAACCTTGCCAGCCTTGCGTTTTGCGGCCCTCAAGTGGACGTTGAAAAGTTCGAAGATCCTCTCCTCGCCAGCACTTGCCGTTGTTGATCTACTGCAGGACGTTGTGGCAACAGCTGACTGGTAGTATATCATGTGTATAAGCAGCTGTGCTCCCAAATGCAGCTAGCATGAAGGGAGTATTGCCACGACAGCTACACTGTAAACTGTGCTGTTGGGTGAGGGTGTTGGCCAGTGGCGATTGGGCGGAGTGGACGGGTGAGAGCGGCACCCGACAGGTCCCACGGGTCGCCAGCAGTTACTGGGGTTGTTGTGTGTGATGGTGGTGGCTGGACCTCTGCTACCCCGCCTGCGTCAGTGACACTCGACCCTCCACCACTACCACAACATGATTAGACTGGTCACCTGGACTCAACATGGTATAACTAGAGTAACAGGTAAACAAAACATGCTGGAAAATCGTCACCTATTTTTAGTTTGGCCTAAAATTCGCCATATGACACTGGCAGACTGCAGGACGTGAGTCCTCAATGGCATTAATTAGGGGAGATCCCGTCCTGGTGGAGGGAAGGGGGGGGGAAGACGGGAAGGAGGGATGCATCCCCACTACAAGCACCACAACACTACCTTATGTGCTTTAGTTCCTCCTATATCTTCCTGATCTACGGACATATGGCAGTAGAACTGCGTCTTTGTCTGGCTTTCACGAAATCTGAGTGACATTACACGCTCTTCTGTTTACATTAAATTTCTTTCAGATTGTATCGCATTTTATGCCCTTTAAGGATGTGCAGCGATACCGGTGAAGGGCTCTTGCTTCAAGGAATTGCAGTTATCCTCCACTTGTTTGGATCAAACCTGCTAACCGTCCATTCCCCACTCGCTCTGTGACCCCTACATTTAACGATTCTCTAAGAATATAATAATAGTTGTATTTCATGAATCGCTATACCCGTTAAATAATAATCTAGGTGGAAGGTCTAGAATAGCAAGAGTTGTAAAGAGATCCAGATTATGACACTAATCATTAGTTCTAATGGCTGTCACTGGTCTGATACGTAATTCATACAATGGGTACTGTCTATAAAGCTCCTTAACTGTATCACATGGGACAAGTGATGCAACACGGGTTGTTTTGTGCCGAGGTTTCACTGCTAACAGTGACTAGCAATGCGCCTCCAAGGTCTCAGCAATTGTGAATGATTAAGGGGCTGGCACTGAAATACACAGTATGGCCACTGAGTTGCTGTGCGGTACTGTGGACTGTAACTGCGTATAGTATAGCAAGGTACTCACTGAAGGGTCCGGACTATACGCTGGACCTGGGGTTTCTCTGAGAGACCCACTAGATTCCTAACTATACACAGAATCTGACCCTCTCCCTGAGGGGTCTGGACTGTGAATTGAAAGTAGTCCTCACTGAGGGATCCGGACTATACATTGCACATGGTTCTTTCTCTAGACTCCAACTCTGTGCAGTCCCCAACATCTGGCACCACACAAGCACTGAGTGGACTCCTGAATGTGTTTGGGCAATAAATCTTGGTGTTTACAATGGCCGCTGAGTTGTTGCACCTCCTGGAAACCATGTTTGTGGGATAAATGTTGATATGAGTGATATAATCAAACATTACTCCCCTTCAAGGAGGATGCCTTGATGCTGGTGAAGACCTGATGATCCTAGGACTTGGAGCTACCTTGCTCTTCAGATCAAACCTGATTACTGCCCATTCCCTAGCGTTATACGACTGTTACAGGTATCTTTGTCTCTCAACGCAAAGTCAGTGTTGCACATGTGTCTTTTGTTCCTCATTGCAGTTTCCTAGTGTATCGCATGTGTCTTTGTCCCTCAACGCAGATTCGTAGTGTTGCACATGTGTCTTTGTTCCTCAACGCAGATTCGTAGTGCTGCACATGTGTCTTTGTTTCTCAACGCAGATTCCTAGTGTTGTACATGTGTCTTTGCTCTTCAACGCAGATTCCTAGTGTTGTACATGTGTCTTTGCTCTTCAACGCAGATTCCTAGTGTTGCACATGTGTCTTTGCTCCTCAACACAGATTCCTAGTGTTGTACATGTGTCTTCGCTCCTTAACGCAGAGTCATAGTGTTGCACATGTGTCTTTGCCCCTCAACGCAGATTCCTAGTGTTGTACATGTGTCTTCGCTCCTTAACGCAGAGTCATAGTGTTGCACATGTGTCTTTGCCCCTCAACGCAGATTCCTAGTGTTGTACATGTGTCTTCGCTCCTTAACGCAGAGTCATAGTGTTGCACATGTGTCTTTGCCCCTCAACGCAGATTCCTAGTGTTGTACATGTGTCTTCGCTCCTTAACGCAGAGTCATAGTGTTGCACATGTGTCTTTGCCCCTCAACGCAGATTCCTAGTGTTGTACATGTGTCTTCGCTCCTTAACGCAGAGTCATAGTGTTGCACATGTGTCTTTGCCCCTCAACGCAGATTCCTAGTGTTGTACATGTGTCTTCGCTCCTTAACGCAGAGTCATAGTGTTGCACATGTGCCTTTGCTCCTCAACGCAGATTCCCAGTGTTGCACACGTGACTTACTAATCAACGTGTCGGTATTCTATGTTATTTATAATATGACAATTCCGCGTAAAATAACAAAAAATAATGACATACGGAAAAAAAATTTAGTATTTACAACTTAAATATCTATTTCCTATCCTTGACAATGAGAGGTTGCGCCTCCCACCAGCCTCTGTATCCTAACTCTTTGTAGCATGTCATTAAAAATACTTTTGTTTCCCTTCTCGTGTGCAGCAAGATGAGTATTTTCTTTTTCCAACTTATCAGCGTTCATTAAGACTGATTGTTTCTTTAATGGCCGCCATATTAAAGAGAACTGAAGACACCGTATTACGACTTTGAGTAAACAAAATAAAAATGAAGACTGAACGAGGTTTTGATCTACCGAGGATCAATACCAAGTCTCTCGGGGATATGATAATGATCCAGTAGGGACTGAAACGTCGCCCAGATGCCGTCTCCAATGTGTAGGATTGTTATCTATAACAATAGCACCGTTTGAATGAACGTCCAGAGGGCGGCGCATATCTCCTACAGGATATCCTCCTCCAGTGGGTGTTGCTGTCCATAATCAGTTTGCAAGATCATGCAGGATATAAGTGTAATGTCCTGCAGGATCGTTAAGTTGGATTAGTTTACGATCCTCTGGAATATAAATGCATGTTACTGAAGGATATAAATGTGATCCTCCGATAAGCGTAAATTCCTCCAAGTTAGGAATACAAGATCCTCTAGAATACAGATGAAAGAGTTTTTAGAACATAAATGTAACAAATTATAGAATATAAATGAAATTCCCTTCGTTATATTATACGGGTATTATTATTATTATTATTATTATTATTATTATTATTATTATTATTATTATTATTATTATTATTATTATTATTATTATTTATGTAATATGTTAAACCTGTGTTGGTCATTTAGCGCAAGAAGTGGTGGAGGCTCGACCCTCCATCCTCGAATCGCGGCGTGGTTACGGCCCGTGCCGCAAGCGTGTGTGCTGCAGTATATTAGAGGGAGTGTGCCGTCACACGGTGTACCCTGCACCGGCTTTTCCGTTCATTTCACTTTTCCCAGGAAGCCGAGACGCTTGTTAGCTCCCCACATGCTAATCAACGGATTTAACAGTTTGCTGAATCGCAAATTGATGGTTCGACGCTTATCCAAATAGATGGGCCTCGTTATGTCATAGATTTTTTTTTTTGGGGGGGGGGGGTTGGAACGGGTTGGGAGGACAAAGGGGAACTGCTATCATGAAGTAGCATATGATTTTTGAGGATTTTTCTTCCAAATTTTGGAAAGTAATTTGTAAAGAGGTTATTGACAATTTCTCTAACTAGTTTTTCCAGAATTACTTCTAAAATTTCATTCTTTGAGAGTGTCCTCATCTCCCTGCAAAAGTCTTCCAGCTCAGAGTGAAATATTTCATTGCTTCTTGTATACACCTCTACCCGGAGTCTACCTGGAGGGTATTCCGGGGGTCAACACCCCCGCGGCCCGGTCTACTATCAGGCCTCCCGGTGGATCAGGGCCTGATCAACCAGGCTGTTATTGCTTGCCACACGTAGTTCAACGTACGAACCAAAGCCCAGCTGATCCGGCAGTGACTTTAGGTATCTGTGCAGCTCCCTCTTGAAGACAACCAAGGGTCTGTTGGCCTCATCCTGTGTGATGGAGTATGACAGGTAACAACTTTTGTTCCCGCAGTGTAACTATCAAATAAAGTAGAGCAGCAGCTCATTACGGGTGTTCCCACAATGTGTCTCTCATACTTAATAATATACAAGCACACTGCAGGTGTTCCCACAGTGTAACTGTATAGAATACCAACGACTTATCGGTGATCAACATTGACTAACATCGCTGTCTCAGTAGGAATACTTAAGCGACACTGATGTGCTTTTATTTGAAGATCAGAATATTCACCAGAAATATAAAACACACGAAACAGGCCAAGGTCTTTTATTAGGAAACATTCCCCCCTAAAAAAAAAAGAGCTCCAGACCTAAACATTTCTAGTTAGATGCTCGTCATTGACTACAAGAATACAAAGAGTGGAGAGTAAAGAGCCGCAAGAGGATAAACACAACGCTGCATCACTTGTTTATTCTCTTCTCAGAAGAGTAGCTCATCGATATTTCCTGCTACAGTTCTTGGACCATCTGTCGCAACTATAGTGCTATTAAAATATTGATGGGGAGCGCTAAACCCGTATAGGACATGCAGCGAATGGGAGATAATCAATTTTGTTCCGAGGAAGAGGAGGGTATCTCCAGTTCTTTATACCAGAAACCCTTCACCAGCGTCACGGCTCCCCTCTTTAAAGAACTTAAACTCGCCAGTTCCTGCATAATAAGAATCGTCAGTTCTTCCAACAGACACACGCACTGTCCATCCCTGATCTCGTGCTGCAGTTCTTCAAGCACATGCAAGCACTGGTCACCCTTGTTTGATGCTCACGTGTTGACATGTTGACATGCTTATACTATTTAAACATGACTAGTATTAATTCTTTACTCTTGCCATCTGCTACACTGTAAGAAATGATGCATAAGTGTGTGTTTATCCTCCTATCCACACACTTTACATTGTCTTTCCTATATTGGGGCTCCTACATCAACCTGCATCACGTACATGTAACATAACCGATTCTTGGCCACCATCGTCTTTACTCTTCAATTTTAATCCGAATCTTCCTTGCAATGTGCTGCAATGCCTTTTCAAAGTAGTAGTTTACATTTCCTTCTTACGTTCCTATTTCTAATAAATCACAATTCATCAGTTCTGTCATTCCTTGTGATGTTAACTCGAATTAGCAGCCAAGTAAATTTTATTTAAATTATATTTTGCCTAATATTTTTACATTTCTTATTTCTTGTGTGATACGAAAAAAGAGAAAATAACATCAGAAGCGCAGTGCGTGAGGAAGATAACAGCTGATATGCTAATTAATTAATGGAAATTTTGGATTGCAATTAAAGACGTCTGTCAACAGCCTCTGGGATGTTGTTATCACCTTTGGGCTAACTGAAGCTCTTACTAATGTAATCACCTTTGGGTTAACTAAAGCTCATACTAATGTAATCACCTTTGGGTTAACTAAAGCTCTTACTAATGTTAAGGACGACTCTTTGTCCTGCATAGCTGGTAATACATATGGGAGACATCCCACGAAAATGGAAGGATGCTCCCATTATCCCTATTCCCAAAGGAAGAATGACAAATGTTAATAGGCCTATCTCAATTAAATTTATGTTTATGTAAAATATTAGAAAGTATAATACTGAAAATATTATTGTGTAAGAAAGAAAATAACTCAGACTCGTCCTTCATTGATATCAAGAAAGGTCACGTCAATGTACATTGCTCTACGATTTTTTCTTGCAAATATTTAGGCACAATCCTCGAGCTTTGCTGATTTAAGAAAGGCTTGAGGGCACAACCAAGAGGAAAGAAAGTTTGTACATTTCGGCTTCTAAGATCCTCTTCATTTTCAATTGGAAGATTAATTAGTTGTTGAGTACTCAGTGGATTCCACACGTGTACAAGTTATGGGATCATCTGCGAGCTGTGTTACAGTGCTATGATTTGTGTTTTTGTCTTTGTCAGATAAGAGAATAAGAAAGAGGATTCAGGCAGTTACTGTGCTTCTGGGAGCAGTGTTTTCGCTGTGTAGACTTCATAGTTGACTGTATCGGCTATTATTCTTTAGGTTCGATTTGTTTGAAAGTGCGAGAGCTGTTTGCTGTGTTTTCCAGTTATTCATTTCTTCGCATTTTGTGCGTTTTTTGTCCCATTATTACAACTTCTGCAAAGTTTATGTACGTTATGTACGCCAACTTTCCAAACAATGGACTAAATATTGTAAAAATTAAAGGTTCTTTTATACTACCATTTGTCAGCCTACAATATAAATATATATATAATTTTGTGAGACGTTGTGACTCGCATGTTTAGCAGTTTTATTTCTCAGTATTATTATAGGTTTCTTACTTTTTAGATTGCTTTATTGTCACCTTCTCTTGTATCTACTCGTCTTTTTTTTATGAATGTGGGGTTGTACACGTCTAGAAGCAGTGCACAGTGCATGGACGCGCTATCAAGGACTTCTTCAAAGTCGAGTGGGGTTTGTGTTATGTCAAAAAGGCTGCCAGAGTTTAGTGTCAGAGGATTCTTAGTATTTTGTTTATTTCTTCATTCTTATCAGCATGATGTCCATGTCCTTGAAGCATATCCTCAATGTTAAAGGTTTCATTTTGCCATTGAGGTTTATACTGGATTTTCTTCTTCTTTTTTAGGTTCCTTTCATCTCTTTTTTGATCTCTCTCTCTCTCTCTCTCTCTCTCTCTCTCTCTCTCTGTCTACCTGAAGGGTATTTGGTGATAGTCTGGACAATGTATGATACCAGTAGTATCATCTTAATGTATTCTATTTCTTTAACAAGAAAGTCTGGAAGCCTCGAGAGTTTATATGACTGTCCACTCCTGCACTATATGATCTCGAGATAGACGGAAAGTGGATGGTAGTGTGAGGTAAGGACGGGATGTAGACGGGTGGTCTGAGATATACAGGTGTAACCGGTGTGGTGAGGACGCCCAGCGGGGTGAGGAGCAGGAACGGGCAAAGGAGTGGGGAAAGAGGGTATTGAGAGAAGGGTATGGGGAAGGTGATACTGGGGCCGGGGGGGGGGGGAGTGGCGACAGGAGCCTGTTGAGCCGGATAAGCAAGTTTGCTTGGCCCCGACACTAACCAGCCTGTACATACACTCAGCCTTTCATCCACTTGTGTTGGTAGGGTTAATTTAAACAAAAAAATAATGCCACCACTCTCTAAAAAGATTCGATTACTTTATGTCACACACACACAAATTATTTTTCACTTAAATTAGTGACTATCACAATATACTAAAATTAAGTAAATATCTGTGTTGAATACTTTTAATATCATTGGCGCGATGGTAACAGGTCGGTTTCAAGCCCGTAGGATCGAGTAGACAAGTCTCTCCCAACATATATTGTTGCTTTCACAACAACGTGAAATTTCACTGAATAAGACTTCAGCACAAACAAAATATCCTTAATCCAGCACTTACAGAGATACTGAAGCTCCTCTTGTCTGAATTCACGAGATTCGTTGAGATTTGCGTTGATCGCGATGTTATGGTTATTAATACACCTAATTTTAAATACCGCTTTTGTGCCCTAAGAATTGAAGCAAGAATCAGGTCCATCGATCTTGGAAGATTTCTTTGTATCGTTTCCAGGACCAACTTGAGAATTACAAAACAAAAAATTCTGGTTAAGCTGAGCATTGTCAATGCTTTAGTTATTTTTTTCTTAAGAAAATATTTCATACCTAAGCCGTTCATCATCGTTTGCTTTAAATTATCCAGTCTATCAAGCTACAGAGGCGAACAGGAAATCGTCTCCTGTGAAGTCGTTCTAAATTGGTGACGTCCCTGGTCTTTTTCCTTTGCGGCAAGTTCAGTTTATTAAGGCACGATATATATATATATATATATATTATATGTATATACATATGTATATAATATATATATATATACATACATATATATTATATATTATATATATATATATTATAAATATATACATATATATAAATATATATATACATATATATAAATATATATATACATATATATATAATATATATATATATATGCAAAGCAACCACGGGAGAAGTAGAATAATAGCTCTAGGCCTTTCGTGTTGCAATCAACACATCATCAGAAGCTTGCAAAACTGTAGAAAAGAGGAGGTTTTCCAAGCGAATACGTTCCCAGGGGACCGCGTTCGCTGGAGTTCACGCCTACCTGGGTTATTTTTATAATTAGATATGAATGCCAACCAAATTATGTGATATTTTCTATCCCTCGCTAGCTTCCGTTTATAGGTACGACATCCTCTCAGAACCCATGAAGGGACAAAAAGGCACAAGAGCGTAATTGGAATACACAAATAACCCACATATAGGAGAGAGGAGCTTACGACGACGTTTCGATCCGACTTGGACCATTTACAAAACCAGAGTACGCAGATTGGACATTACGTACAGACTCACAGATTATTATGTCAACCTTCTGTTTGTCATCTATAGCATCAAATGAACTGACGAAGCAAACATAAGTAGAACAAAAAGACGATAAAGCAGGAGTATATGGTTCTAACATCACTAGTGCCAGTAATTAGTGTTTGGGATGCATTTACTGATTGAACACTAAGACCAGTTGAAACTACAGTCCGCAAATAATCTAGCCGAGAGCGCCCATTCGTGGAAACAACTTCTAAAGCTAGCTATGTATCAGGGTACAAGGTTACTAAAGGTAATCATTCATCTCTGACGCATGAATTTACATAATTCTGGAGACTCTTTTAACAGCTATCCTGAACTGCAGGCCCTTCGCATTGCACTTATTTTCTTCTTATCCTGTTTAAACAAAGGTAGTACTGTAATGTATTTCTAGCAATATGGTAAATTATCAGTGTGGTCTGTATGGTTTGAATTGTACACGTTCAAAGGAATAGCATGTTAAACACAAAAGAAGCCTTGCCACAGTCCAGCCAATAAAAACCTTGTAATGCTGGAAAAAACAACAGACAGCTGGTGTGGTATTATTATACTATTACATCTATTCTGGCTGACACTTATATTCCATTTAATATGGATTAGCAGGTGGTGCTGCTGATCATAGGGAAGCGATGAAAGACAATCATTAACTGGGTGTCTAGGTTCATGGAAACTACTAGAGATCCCAGGGCTGACACTTCTCCGTTCCAGTACCTGAAGGTACATAGGAAACATATGAGACTGCAAAATATGATATAATCTCCATCACTGCTATCAGTGTGATGATCTAGAGAGGGAATGTTTGTTGTATCTTTGGTGTTCGCCCGACCTCAAACAAGGTGGATGAGATCCACATCCTAACTCAAATGTTTATACAGTGTTTATAGCAAAAGTCGGCAACCTTTCAACATGATCATTGTCATAATATTTATTTTAGATATAATTATTTCGAGAGCAGCTTGTGTGAACAAGAATATCCACTTCCACAGACACTGCAATGTATTCTTTGTATTTTGTATTTTCTACATACAATATAATACAACGTTCTTCACATGCAACACAGTGTAAACAGAAGTATATGAAGGTTTCAATACCCAGGCTGAACACTTCTTAACAAATACATATTGAACAGAAAAAACTCGTTCAGTTTTCATTTCCAATTTGTGGGTTTGTTGTAAATAACAATGAGAATTCCGGGAAGAATTTGGTTCGAGCTGCCACAAAATCAGCAACAGTGGTATTATTTAGTGTTATCCGAATTAGCTAATGTTGATTGCCTCTGCTGTGTTATGGAGTGAGGATTCACCGTTCATTTTTCTCCATAACTTCAATATTGAATAACTTTCTACACTGCTTATTTTCTCGTTTAGTTTCTCGTTGCAAATGCGGCACGTCGGGAGTCCGGCTTAATTTGATACAAAAACAAAAAAAATCGTAATAAACTGTTCACATATTTTGAAATTCTCGATATTTATATCTTCGTTCAAGGAGAGATGAAGGGAAGAGGCGGTTACCTTGATGTCTGTAAAGGACTATTGATCAATCAAGAACACTTTAATCACTAAAAGAAGGATTAATGTACACTGAGAAATTCACAGTTATCAGAGTATACACACTATGAGATCCATTAAGTGTAAATTCACTGATAGATACTCAAAAAATAGCGGGTTGTTCGAATCCCGACAGTCCACTGAATTACTAAATTCGTTTTTGAAAAAATATCAGATCTACTGATAAGATAATGAGAGATAATGTTTGTAAACCTAACAGTTTACAAGCATTATCTCTCAGTTCACAGCAGGATTCATCCCTGCACACTTTGCATTAGTGTACGCAGTATTTTATCCACACAGTCAGACCGCGTACACTGATTCAGAGTGTGTAGGCTCGAATCCTGCTGTGGACTGAGATATAATGTTTGTAAATAATTTCGCCCGTTTGCGATCAGCCGGGAATCGAACTTGGGACATTCAGCCAGGCTCTTGGAAACCAAGTTAACTTGGTTACCTTGCTTCCCAGGAGCTGGGTTGATGTCCCAGATTCGGTTGCCAGCTGGTCGCAGTTTTGTATTTGCTTAAAAACCATTTTGTTCTGTGGGTGCACAGACACACACAGACACACACAGACACACACACACACACAGACACACATAGACACAGACACAGACACACACACAGACACACACAGACACACACAGACACACACAGACACACACAGACACACACAGACACACACAGACACACAGACGCACACAGACACAGACACACACACATACACACACACACATACACACACACACACAGACACACACACACACACACACACACACACACACACACACACACACACACACACACACACACACACACACACACACAGACACACACACACACATATATATATATATATATATATATATATATATATATATATATATATATATATATATCATGGAGAAACACATGACCTCAAAGACCAGATTTCCAATGAGAGTGTTGGAGGGGTGGTCAGAGCAACTTGATCTGACCAGTCAGTCAAGTTACGGTGACTGCAGACTGATGAGCCGGAATATCACCTACGTACAGAGACTCATTTTTGGCCTTGTCGAGCCGGTTTAAATGTTTGCGTTTGGTCGACTTATTGTAAAATGACTTCTTTTTTTTACGGTACTTGTATCGAAGCAGGACAAGAACTGACTGGAACCCATTATTTGTCTGGTTTTACAACAACTGCATGTGGAGATGGGGCCGCACGCTATTCCTCATCAGAACTCTGGCTTCGTGTTTTCGTTCAGCAGAAATCTCAGACACGGAATTCATGTTTCAACGACGTTATCGCTCGTGTTTGTTGAATTCAAGAACATCAGAGCCGAGAAGCGTTGGATGGAAATTTCTGGTCCATGCCACGCAGGTCTTGGATCCAAAAATGGCGTACCAAGACATTGGGTCCAGGACACGGGTTTCTCTCCCAAGTTTGGGGTATTTGTCATCTGTTCCAGCCACGGTGTGATGACTTTCATTATTCAACATAGTTAAGTTTATCTTCTTAATTTTTATGTAACATCAAAATAAATGATAGAAAAAGACCTGACTGGCGGAGATTTTGCATTCTTAGTTTAGTTTGGAAAATTCCATTCTTTATTTAGGTCAGCCCCACATCAGCGGTGAAGAGAGCCGAGTGCTCTACCACGCACACTAACCCTGCAGTCTTGAGTCGTGTAAAAGTAGTAGTAGTAGTAGTAGTAGTAGTAGTAGTAGTAGTAGTAGTAGTAGTAGTAGTAGTAGTAGTAGTAGTAGAAGTAAAAATAGGGATACCTTAGGACATCCCTATTTTATATAGGTAACAGATGATACCAAATTCATTACAGGTAGTACACATGTATGTTACATAGTCAGCCAGGCAAAGAAACAGTGACACACAGATAAACTGTTGAATTATATAGGAAATGGGTCAGACCAAACTCCCCATAACTGACCCATAAGTGAGAAATTGGTACATGGGGACGGGGGACGTAATGGATCAAATCAAACAGACTTCAGCTAGCCGTGGTGGATTTAAAACCGACTGAACCTGGTTACTGTTGAGTAAGAAATAGGAGAAGGCCAGCAGCCTGGTCTTGGCAGGCAGTGAGATCACCAGTGGGAGTGTACATGTTAAACAGGAAAATCCCGTGGATGGAACTTGTACATATGTTATCCAAATAATTTTTATACATTATGTGTTCAGTTTGTAATCGTTGGCAAAATATCTGATAGGTTGAAGATTTTCCAAGAACTGGTTGGAAGGAGGAGACAGATAAATAGATAGATGGGCAGATAGATAGATAGATAGAGAGAGATAGAGAGAGAGAGAGAGAGAGAGAGAGAGAGAGAGAGAGAGAGAGAGAGAGAGAGAGAGAGAGAGAGAGAGAGAGAGAGAGAGAGAGAGAGAGACTTCAAATTTCCACTCTTTCTGCAACGTACACAATGAACGTGGGTTCCAGCGATTTTAACTACGACGATGTCTTGCATTCCCAAATCTGCACAAACAAATAATTTCTCATGACGGTACGAGTCTCAGCAGACGGTGTCCAATCATCCCCAGTGAAAAGCAGGGGTGCAATGAGTACTCTAAGGGTAAACTCGATAAGTTTGAAGGGACCAAAACATTGCAATATCCCCCCTTTATGCATTAAAGGGGAATTACAAACAGGGCCCTGACTGTTTTCAAGAGAGAACCGGACAATTTCATCAGGTCAGTCCTTGATCAGCTGGGCTGTGATGCATACGTTGGACTTAGTGCGGCTAGCACCAACAGCCTGACTGATCAGGCCATCCACATGGAAGCCTAGTACTGGACTAAGTCAAGACGTTGTTGATCGTCGGAACACTGCAGGGAGTAGAATCCCGCCTACTAGTGACCATATTTTCGTCTGCTTCACGTCCCTTACCTGACGTCAATATATAATCCCCAGATAACCTTCACTGTGCTTCAAACTCTCCAAGACTACGGTGCTCTTCACCAACTCCAAAGATGAGGGACTGATTACCTTATCTTTCGAATATAATTCTACTGTCTTCCAATTATGTTCTTGAATTTGCATTGATAAAGCCACTGGATGGCGAAACGTCTATAATAATGATACCCAGATGTTACATATTTGTCTAATTCTTCACTCTCCAGGTAGGTGTCGCCTTCTCCGCTGCCTCGTGCTAACCACTCGTCTGTAGAACGAGGAGAAATGAACGCGTCGCAAATGGGTTGGAAAATGCATTTGCTATTAGAACCTTAACTTAAACCATCACATCACAGAAGGCACCGCAAAAGCGAACGGAAGGCCACGGTCACATGACCACAAAGTCCGTCTCAAATACAGCCTACCCAACATTCTCCATCTGACTCCCCACCCTATATACACTCATGTACTATTTACCTAGCAAAGCCCACCGCGTGGGCGAAACGTAGTGAATAAAGGATCCCATTATACCGCATTTGTGCATATTTTTTCCATCGTGTGGGTATTTTATACCATTTATGTCCATCGCATCCAACTCCTTCTTTACAAAACAATGATCAAATTACGCATACTTTGTGCATCATATAATCTGGCTCGTAACTGTGAATGAATCTCTACAGGATGTGAAATGGGTTATGTCTTATGAGGCTTTATTATTGCCTGTAAAGGAATTATGTGCTGATTGTAGAGGTTGTTAAGTGTCACTTGTAAAGATACTAAGTGTTATATGCATAAGTGCTAAGTACTGTATGTAAAAGTATTAGGTATAAAGGGTTTCGCTCTTAGGTACTTTTTTCCTACAATATTCACTTATGTCTCACGAAATCGTAATGACACGATCGCAAACAAACCATACAACTTATGTTGTAGGTAAAGGCATCTCTCTCTCTCTCTCTCTCTCTCTCTCTCTCTCTCTCTCTCTCTCTCTCTCTCTCTCTCTCTCTCTCTCTCTCTCTCTCTCTCTCTCTCTCTCTCTCTCCCTCTCTCTCATCTCTCTCCTCTCTCTCTTATTTTACAGCACTAAACACCTTTACAAATAAGATATGAGACCTTTAAAAGCAGCAACTAACTTTTTTACAATTAACATTTAATACCTTTACACCTAACAAGTAACATTTACCATCTTCACAAGTAATACTAACACTTATAAGACAGAGTCTCACACTTCAACTTCCTAAACATTGCCATCGTCATGTGTTCACTCTTCAGCAGAGAAATAATCCAGTAATAATTCCACTAACATTTATGAGCAATGTAAATTAACCTCGCAAGTTTTCTCTCTCAGTGCATATATATTTAGATAAGGCTAAAGAGGTCTTTGTGGCATTTATGGATTTGGAAAAGGCGTATGACAGGGTGGATAGGGGGGCAATGTGGCAGATGTTGCAAGTGTATGGTGTAGGAGGTAGGTTACTGAAAGCAGTGAAGAGTTTTTACGAGGATAGTGAGGCTCAAGTTAGAGTATGTAGAAAAGAGGGAAATTTTTTCCCAGTAAAAGTAGGCCTTAGACAAGGATGTGTGATGTCACCGTGGTTGTTTAATATATTTATAGATGGGGTTGTAAGAGAAGTAAATGCGAGGGTCTTGGCAAGAGGCGTGGAGTTAAAAGATAAAGAATCACACACAGGGTGGGAGTTGTCACAGCTGCTCTTTGCTGATGACACTGTGCTCTTGGGAGATTCTGAAGAGAAGCTGCAGAGATTGGTGGATGAATTTGGTAGGGTGTGCAAAAGAAGAAAATTAAAGGTGAATACAGGAAAGAGTAAGGTTATGAGGATAACAAAAAGATTAGGTAATGAAAGATTGAATATCAGATTGGAGGGAGAGAGTATGGAGGAGGTGAACGTATTCAGATATTTGGGAGTGGACGTGTCAGCGGATGGGTCTATGAAAGATGAGGTGAATCATAGAATTGATGAGGGAAAAAGAGTGAGTGGTGCACTTAGGAGTCTGTGGAGACAGAGAACTTTGTCCTTGGAGGCAAAGAGGGGAATGTATGAGAGTATAGTTTTACCAACGCTCTTATATGGGTGTGAAGCATGGGTGATGAATGTTGCAGCGAGGAGAAGGCTAGAGGCAGTGGAGATGTCGTGTCTGAGGGCAATGTGTGGTGTGAATATAATGCAGAGAATTCGTAGTTTGGAAGTTAGGAGGAGGTGCGGGATTACCAAAACTGTTGTCCAGAGGGCTGAGGAAGGGTTGTTGAGGTGGTTCGGACATGTAGAGAGAATGGAGCGAAACAGAATAACTTCAAGAGTGTATCAGTCTGTAGTGGAAGGAAGGCGGGGTAGGGTCGGCCTAGGAAGGGTTGGAGGGAGGGGGTAAAGGAGGTTTTGTGTGCGAGGGGCTTGGACTTCCAGCAGGCATGCGTGAGCGTGTTTGATAGGAGTGAATGGAGACAAATGGTTTTTTAATACTTGACGTGCTGTTGGAGTGTGAGCAAAGTAACATTTATGAAGGGATTCAGGGAAACCGGCAGGCCGGACTTGAGTCCTGGAGATGGGAAGTACAGTGCCTGCACTCTGAAGGAGGGGTGTTAATGTTGCAGTTTAAAAACTGTAGTGTAAAGCACCCTTCTGGCAAGACAGTGATGGAGTGAATGATGGTGAAAGTTTTTCTTTTTCGGGCCACCCTGCCTTGGTGGGAATCGGCCAGTGTGATAATAAAATAAATATATATATATATATATATATATATATATATATTTATATATATATATATATATATATATATATATATATATATATATATATATATGTATATATGTATATATTCTGTGATGTGTATACCTCTCGGTGTATATACTCAAAGAGGTATGTACCTGTTCAGGGATAAGTATTAGTGGATGTTAGTGTAGAGGTTAATGGCATCGTTGATGACCCACGTTCAGCTTAAAGGCTTTTAAGTTAACAAACTAGCTGTTGAATCAGCGAATGATAAAGTTTATACCGCCATTAGAGTGTAAACTATTTGAGTGAAGTGTGCAGTCTTTATGACGGTATGTTAGACTGCACATCACACATCGTCATATTTTACCACATTATGGGCGTGGAGGTGAGGGGAGGGGGTTGGAGGATGGTGGGGAGTGGATGAGGATGATAGAAGCACAAGCTCAGGTAAGGTAGGGAAGAGGGGGACCAGCAAGCTCCCTGGAGCCATACACTTCACCACCACCACCACCAGAACCCTGAGGCAGGTCATTACCTGGTATTGTTTGGTGTGTGCTATCCCTGGTGGGGACGTGTGGCGGTGTCGTTGGTATTATTTTGTCAGGAGAGCTGGGAAAATCTCTCCTGACGTGGGTCTTACCCGCAAGTTAATGCACTCAGCTGAAATTTTAGTTATATAACCGAGTTTTCCCGCTGGCTTTCCAATTAATTCCGTAAAAAAAAAAACACAAATAATACATTGAATGATAACAGTAGACATACTGAATACCCTCAGTTAATAAATGGCCTTATTACTGCCTTTTTTTTTTAATTTTCCTCCTAGGGTTCCAGACTCACGGTACACCGTACAGAAAGATTCTTTATCAAAGTTTAGATACATGTGTCATTCAAGAACATAACCCCTCAAGGAAGGTTCCTTGATGTTGGTG
Organism: Cherax quadricarinatus; assembly: GCF_038502225.1. NCBI lineage: Eukaryota > Metazoa > Arthropoda > Malacostraca > Decapoda > Parastacidae > Cherax > Cherax quadricarinatus. The sequence goes on along the minus strand of NC_091311.1, from coordinate 38,758,621 downwards.
AGGGGCTCTTGATTTAGGGAATTGGATCTGTGCTCCAGTTCCCCGAATTAAGCCTGAATGCCTTCCACATCCCCCCCAGGCGCTGTATAATCCTCTGGGTTTAGCGCTTCCCCCTTGATTATAATAATAATAATCAAGAACATAAGAACATAAGAAAGAAGTAACACTGTGGCAGGCCTACTGGCCCATGCGAGGCAGGTCCAAGTCTCGTACTGGCTTAAGCCAATGCACCCATCCTAGTCAGGTCAGGTCACATTCACTTGAGGAAGGAACCCCTCACGGAAGGTTCCTTGAAGTTGGTGAGGGGCTCTTGATTTAGGGAATTGGATCTGTGCTCCAGTTCCCCGAATTAAGCCTGAATGCCTTCCACATCCCCCCCCCCGGCGCTGTATAATCCTACGGGTTTAGCGCTTCCCCCTTGATTATAATAATAATAATAATAATTGAGGAAGGAACACGGCAACTGACCTAGTATCACAAGCTAATCAGGTCCAACTCACACCCACCCACACCCACTCATGTATTTATCTAACCTATTTTTAAAACTACACACCGTTTTAGCCTCTATAACTGTACTCGGGAGTTTGTTTCACTCATCCACAACTCTATTACCAAACCAGTGCTTTCCTATATCCTTCCTGAATCTAATTTTTTCAACTTAAAACTATTGCTGCGAGTCCTGTCTACGCTAGATATTTTCAGCATGCTGTTTTCATCACCTTTACTTATTCCTGTCTTCTATTTATACACCTCAATCATATCCCCCCTAATTCTACGCTTTTCTAGAGAGTGCAGATTCAGGGCTCAGTCTATTCCTCATAGGGAAGATTTCTGATACATGGGATCAACTTTGTCATCCTCCTTTGTACATTTTGCAGAGCTTTTATATCCATTCTGTAATACGGTGACCAAAACTGTGCAGCATAATCTAAATGAGGTCTAACCAAGGATATATAGAGTTGAAGAACAACCTGAGGACTTCTATTATTTATGCTTCTTGATATGAATCCAAGGATTCTGTTAGCTTTATTGCGAACACTTATGCACTGTTGTGTTGGTTTCAGATTACTGCTAACCAGATTTGTTAAAATCTCTAGTAAGGCTGATGCATGCAGGGGATGAGATGAAAAGCTGTAAGTCTTCTCCCTGAAAGCTGGCTGCCTTGGATTAAACGTGTGGCGCAAGCTACACGCCAAGGTATTGTCCAGTGTGGGTAGATTGGTAAAGTACTGCGTACCTTGTCCTAAGGTTCGTAGGTTCGAGTCTCCTTCAGCCAGAGATCAGTGTTTATACACACACACACACACATATATATATATATATATATATATATATATATATATATATATATATATATATATATATATATATATATATATATATATATGTCGTGCCGAATAGGCAGAACTTGCGATCTTGGCTTAAATAGCAACGCTCATCTTGCCATATAGGACAAGTGAAAATTTGTTTATGCAATAATTTCGCCAAAATCATTCTGAACCTAACGAAAAAAATATATTTCACTGTGTTTCTTTAGTATTAAATTATTGTAAACCAATGTAAAATATATTTAGTTGGGTTAGGCTAAAATAAATTGCGCTGGTTATAATAAGGTTAGGTAAGTTTTCTAAGTTCCTTTTGGTGCAAAATTATAAATTTTTACACCAACATTAATAAAAAAAATATATCTTTAAACGTATAAGAGAAAATTTTAGAAAAAACTTAATTTTAAATGAGTTCTTGCTAATTGACCAGTTTTACATATTCGGCACGACATATATATATATATATATATATAATATATATATATATATATATATATATATATATATATATATATATATATATATATATATATATATATATATATATATATATATATATATATATATATATATATATATATATATATATATATATATATATATATATATATATATATATATATATATATATATATATATAAGTAGTGAACTTTTCCACTGAGCGGTCCCTTCCGGTTTAGGGCCTTCCACTGAGCGGTCCCTTCCGGTTTAGGGCCTTCCTCTGAGCGGTGTATCCGGTTTAGGGCCTTCCACTGAGCGGTGTATCCGGTCTAGGACCAGCAGCTGGAGGGTCACCTTTTCACACCTAGGTGTTACTTCCGGTTTTGACCATGACCTCGCCCTCGAGACTACCTCACCCTTGACCCCCCAACCAATACCCCCGCCCACGACCCCCCCCCCCTTCGCGACCCCCGCCGTCGCGCCGCGCGCCCGCCCGCGCGCCCGCCCGCGCCCTTCGCGACCCCCCCCGCCGCGCGCCCGCCCGCGCGCCCGCCCGCGCCCTTCGCGACCCCCGCCCGCGCCTTCTGCTGCGCCTTCTGCAGCGTCGTCCGGATCGCCCCCGCGCCTCGAATTTTTTTCCGATTTTTTTCGAATTTTTTTTGAATTTCATTTTCTTGTGCTCTCCATCTCCTCGGATCAAGTTTTTAAGGTTCCCCCTCTCACTTTCACCCCCATCCCAAAATTTCTCGATATTACCAAGTTTTTGGATTCCCCCCTATGGGGGTTTCGAAAGTCTCCATCTCCTCAGATCAAATTTTTAAGGTTCCCCCTCCCACTTTCACCCCCCAATCCCAAAAATTTCTCGATAATACAAGTTTTGGATTCCCCCCTATGGGGGTTTTGAATTTCTTATGATCACCTTGGATCAAATTTTTGGATTACCCCTCCCACTTTCACCCACCCCCCACCTCAAATTTTTCTCGATAATACCAAGACTCCATCTCCTCGGATCAAATTTTTTGGATCCCCCCTATGGGTTTTCGAAATTCTCCATCTCCTTGGATCAAGGTTTTTTTTTTGGATTGTCCCTCCTTCCACCCCCCCCAACCCCAAAAATTTCTCAATATTACAAGTTTTTGCATTCCCCCCTATGGGGGTTTTCGAAATTCTCCATCTCCTTGGATCAAATTTTTAAGGTTCCCCCCCCTCCCACTTTCACCCCCCCCCAACCCCAAAATTTCTCGATAATACAAGTTTTGGATTCCCCCCTATGGGGGTTTCGAAATTCTTATGATCTCCTCGGATCAAGTTTTTCTCGAAATCAAAGTCTCCATCTCCTTGGATCAAATTTTTGGATTACCCCTCTCACTTTCACTCCCACCCCAAAATTTCTCGATAATACCAAGACTCCATCTCCTTGGATCAAGGTTTTTTGGATTCCCCCCTCTGGGGGTAAGCATTCAAATGAACTCCTCCTATGGGGCATGGTGCTCTCTCTTACTACAGGTCTAAACAAGTGTGACGTCAGTATTCCTCTCATTAATGTGTTTACTCGACGGTCAGTGACGTCACGCGATGACCCCCACACACACAGGCTGAATCATGACGACCCTTTTAGTTCATTAAAGTTAATAAGGGGATATAGTACCTACATCATAGGGAAAACATTTTCACTCTTAACCCAGGTTAATCCAAATAATTTCACATTTTTGTTTCGTTAATACCCACAACAATCCAACAATTTCTTTACAACACAAGTCTAGACATTTTTCTCGTTTTAACTATTTCATCTCAGGTCACTCCCCCACGAAGTAACCTCCTCCCCACCCTCCCGAACCCTCACACTCCAACCAACACCTCACAATTTTCACTCATAACCCCCAATTTTTCTCGTTTTAACCCTTTTAGTTCATTAAAGTTAATAAGGGGATACAGTACATCAGAAAGTCACCACAACACTTATAACCACTTTTCGATAAATTCACTAGTCACAATTTTACATATTACGAAGTTAATACGCACACACACCTCACTTTGAACACCTTCAAAACACTCTCTTAAATCATTTGAATACTCACAAAAATACCTTTATACATTTCCAAACAACACTGAAATACTCCAAAACATCATTCGAACACCCCCAAAATCACCTCTGAATACTCCCAGAACACCTTCATAAGTACTCTTGCACATCATTTGAACACCTTCATAAGTACTCTCATAATCATTTGTACACCTTCAAAAAACACCTTTGAATACTCACATAAACACCCTTGAACACCTTCAAAACACCTTTGAATAACCTCAAAACACCTTTGAACACCTTCAAAACACCCTTGAACACCCTTGATCACCTTCAAAAAAACAACATTTGAACACACTCAAAACACCTTTGAACACCTTTGAACATTTCCAAACAACACTGAAACACTTCCAAAAACACCATTTGAGTACTCCCAAATACACCACTGAATACTAAAACACCACTGAATACACTCAAAACACCACCAAAATCACCATGAAACACTTCCAAAAAACACAATTTGAGTACTCCCAATTACACCACTGAATACTACTAAAACACCGCTGAATTCAATCAAAACACCCTTCAACACCTTCAAAACACCTTTGAACACCTTTGAACATTTCCAAAAACACTATTTGAGTACTCCCAATTACACCACTGATTACTACTAAAACACCGCTGAATTCAATCAAAACACCCTTCAACACCTTCAAACACCCTTGAACACCTTCAAAACACTCTTGAACACCTTCAAAAACACCTTTGAACATTTCCAAAACACTATTTGAGTACTCCCAATTACACCACTGATTACTACTAAAACACCGCTGAATTCAATCAAAACACCCTTCAACACCTTCAAACACCCTTGAACACCTTCAAAACACTCTTGAACACCTTCAAAAACACCTTTGAACATTTCCAATCAACACTGAAACACTTCCAAAAAAAACACAATTTGAGTACTCCCAATTACACCACTGAATACTACTAAAACACCGCTGAATTCAATCAAAACACCCTTCAACACCTTCAAAACACCTTTGAACACCTTCAAAACACCTTTGAACACCTTCAAAACACTCTCATAATCATTTGAACACACTCAAAACACCTTTGAATAACCTCAAAACACCTTTGAACACCTTCAAAACCAAAAAAAACAACATTTGAACACACTCAAAACACCTTTGAACACTTCCAAAAAACACAATTTGAGTACTCCCAATTACACCACTGAATACTACTAAAACACCGCTGAATTCAATCAAAACACCCTTCAACACCTTCAAAACACCTTTGAACACCTTCAAAACACTATTTGAGTACTCCCAATTACACCACTGATTACTACTAAAACACCGCTGAATTCAATCAAAACACCCTTCAACACCTTCAAACACCCTTGAACACACTCAAAACACCCTTCAACACCTTCAAAACACCTTTGAACACCTTCAAAACACCTTTGAACACATTCAAAACACTCTCATAATCATTTGAACACACTCAAAACACCTTTGAATAACCTCAAAACACCTTTGAACACCTTCAAAACACCCTTGAACACCCTTGATCACCTTCAAAAAAACAACATTTGAACACACTCAAAACACCTTTGAACACCTTTGAACATTTCCAAACAACACTGAAACACTTCCAAAAACACCATTTGAGTACTCCCAAATACACCACTGAATACTAAAACACCACTGAATACACTCAAAACACCACCAAAATCACCATAAACTAAGATCAACACCCACATCCCACAACACCCACAACCCACAACACCCACAATTTTTTCTCGTTTTATCTAATTTCATCAGAAAGTCACAACACCCACACCTCCCATTTTTTTTCTCGTTTTAACCCTTTTAGTTCATTAAAGTTAATAAGGGGACACACTACATCAGAAAAAGTCACAAAAACAACCCACTTATAACGTCTTTTCGGTATCTCTAGTTCGACAACAACACCCACATCCCACAACACCCACATCCCACATCCCACACACACACACACACAGACACACACACACACACATCCCTAACCTAGCCTAACCTAACCTAACTTATCCTAACCTAACCTAACCTAACCTAACCTAACCTAACCTAACCTAACCTAACCCTAACCTAACCTAAACTTATCCTAACCTAGCCTAGCCTAACCTAACCTAACCTTACCTAAATTATCCTAACCTAACCTAACCTAGCCTAACCTAACCTAACCTAACTTAACCTAACCTAACCTAACCTAACCTAACCTAACCTACCCTAACCTAACCTTACCTAACATAACCTAACCTAGCCTAACCTAACCTAACCTAACTTAACCTAACCCAACCTAACCTAACCTAACCTAGCCTAACCTAACTTAACCTAACCTAACCTAACCTAACCTACCTAACTAACCTAACCTAACCCTATCTTAACCTTAACCTAACCTAACCTAGCCGAACCTATCCTAACCTAACCTAAAATATATTGGAACACTTCCAAAATACATTAGAGTACTCCAGAATTACTTTGAACGACTCCATTTTTTTTTTTTTGGATATTTCCAAATTAGTTTTGAAAACTTTATCGTAAAATCGAACATTATTTTCTTGTTGGTAAACACACTCAATGGTAGAAATATTTACTCGATTTCCGAATAGAAACACTTTCCTCGCTCTGAGAGACTCATTGTGGGTCACCCCTTCCCCCCCCCCCCCCCCAACACCACTGGGTAATGCGGTTCACACCCAAGGTAGATTTAAGATAATCATGAACACCTGCGTCAACTCAGGACAGACAGACGCCATGAAATGCGGGTAACATCCAAGGTAGAAAATCATCTCTTTCCAGACCAACTGTCTATCCTAACCTAACCTAACCTAACCTAACCTAATTCCTAACCTAACCTAACCTCACCTAACCGAACCTAACCTAACTCCATCAATCACCTCTATCCTAACCTAACCTAACCTAACCTAACCCAACCTAACTCCATCAAACACCTCTATCCTAACCTAACCTAACCTATCCTAACCTAACCTAACTCCATCAAACACCTCGAATACTACCTAACTTAACCTAACCTAACCTTACCTAACCTACCGAACCTAACCTAACCTAACCTAACCTATCCTAACCTGTCCTAACCTAACCTAACCTATCCTAACCTAACCTAACCTAACCTAACCTAACCTAACCTAACCTAACCTAACCTAACCTAACCTAACCTATCCTAACCTAACCTAACCTAAAATAACGAACCTAACCTAACTTATCCTAATCTAATCTAACCTAACCTAACTTATCCTAACCTAACCTAACTTATCCTAACCTAACCTAACCTAACCTAAAATAACCTAACCTAACTTATCCTAACCTACTCACTTTACTTTGAACACCTTCAAAACACTCTCATACATCATTTGAGACCCCCTTTTCTCAATATCTCTCATCCACAACCTTTATCATCTCACTACAGAACAACCCCAAGATTACTTCGAACACTCTCATAAAGCATTTGAGTACTCACATAAACACTTTTGAACATTTCCAAACAACACTGAAGCACTTCCAAAATATCATTTTGATTACTCCCAAATAAGATTTGACAGCTCTAATTTATCTACACTTACACATTTCATTAAATTACATCTCATCCCCCCAAACTCCTCCCTCATTCTCCAGACTTTACAACATTAGCACAAAAAAAAACTAACTCATACACTTATGACATGAGACATTACCATATCTAACACACTGACTAACTTTGAACCAACTCTGAACACCACTGATCTTCTTCAAAAAATGCTCTGCACATCATTTGAACACCTTCAAAAAAACACCATCAAACACCTCCGAATACTCCCAAAAAACACTACTGATTACTACCAAATCACCACTGAATACTACCAATCACCGTCAAAATCACCAGAAACTAAGTTTAACATCACCATCTAACATCCTTTTTATAGAAATCCCCTCAAATCACTATAACCAAGAACTCCCTCCCCATTTGGCGCATGAAAAAAAAAAAAAAGCATGAACACAAACCTAATACGCAAACACTTAGTACATGATCACCATCAACTGAAAACATATCTTGTACACACACATAATATAAGACAATCACCAACTACAATCACCCATGTTCACTTACCTCAAAATCACTAATATCACAGAAAACAATCATTTTTATAAACATTTCACACACACACACACAAAAAAAAAAAAAAAATCATATTTGACAATATCTAAGCGCACTCACCTCACTACCACCAACACACGATGTCTCACCTCACAGGACCGACGAGCTCACCTCCAGTGACGTCACACTCCCATTGTGTTACTTGGTGGTTGGTAACATCACACCTAACCCCCCTTGTTTCAACCTGTTGTACCCTACATTATCTAAGAACACTATATCCAAGACGATTACCAGATTTTATGATCCCCAACACCAAGATCACAGAAAACACACATTTTTATAATTATTCACACAAAAATCACGATCACCAATTCCATATCATGTTTACCGTCATCTATCAACACTAATCACCAAGATCACCAAAAAATCTAAGATCATGCATCTCAAAACTACTATGATCACTGAAAACACTTATTTTTTAAACATTCGCACAAAAATAAGACATACACAAAAATACCACAACACTTCCACCAACATCTATAACATAACATGAGCACTATAACATATCACTATCACAAAAAAAAAAATAATACACAGACACCCACATATTATACATTTCAATTGCAAATTTAAGACATGAGACATACACACCAAATCTAAGACATTCACCTCCAACTAAGACATACACATCACCCCTAAAACTTCCTTCCTTATTCATTCCGTATATCTCCTAGAGCTGTTTTAACCCCGACGGATCCACCACGACGTAGGAGCCAGAGGTAGTAGGTGGTGTTCCAGTGGTGATACTACCTCTGGCTCCTACGTCGTGATGGATCCGTCGGGGTTAAAACAGCTCTAGGAGATATACGGAATGAATAAGGAAGGAAGTTTTAGGGGTGATGTGTATGTCTTAGTTGGAGGTGAATGTCTTAGATTTGGTGTGTATGTCTCATGTCTTAAATTTGCAATTGAAATGTATAATATGTGGGTGTCTGTGTATTATTTTTTTTTTTTGTGATAGTGATATGTTATAGTGCTCATGTTATGTTATAGATGTTGGTGGAAGTGTTGTGGTATTTTTGTGTATGTCTTATTTTTGTGCGAATGTTTAAAAAATAAGTGTTTTCAGTGATCATAGTAGTTTTGAGATGCATGATCTTAGATTTTTTGGTGATCTTGGTGATTAGTGTTGATAGATGACGGTAAACATGATATGGAATTGGTGATCGTGATTTTTGTGTGAATAATTATAAAAATGTGTGTTTTCTGTGATCTTGGTGTTGGGGATCATAAAATCTGGTAATCGTCTTGGATATAGTGTTCTTAGATAATGTAGGGTACAACAGGTTGAAACAAGGGGGGTTAGGTGTGATGTTACCAACCACCAAGTAACACAATGGGAGTGTGACGTCACTGGAGGTGAGCTCGTCGGTCCTGTGAGGTGAGACATCGTGTGTTGGTGGTAGTGAGGTGAGTGCGCTTAGATATTGTCAAATATGATTTTTTTTTTTTTGTGTGTGTGTGTGTGAAATGTTTATAAAAATGATTGTTTTCTGTGATATTAGTGATTTTGAGGTAAGTGAACATGGGTGATTGTAGTTGGTGATTGTCTTATATTATGTGTGTGTACAAGATATGTTTTCAGTTGATGGTGATCATGTACTAAGTGTTTGCGTATTAGGTTTGTGTTCATGCTTTTTTTTTTTTTTTTCATGCGCCAAATGGGGAGGGAGTTCTTGGTTATAGTGATTTGAGGGGATTTCTATAAAAAGGATGTTAGATGGTGATGTTAAACTTAGTTTCTGGTGATTTTGACGGTGATTGGTAGTATTCAGTGGTGATTTGGTAGTAATCAGTAGTGTTTTTTGGGAGTATTCGGAGGTGTTTGATGGTGTTTTTTTGAAGGTGTTCAAATGATGTGCAGAGCATTTTTTGAAGAAGATCAGTGGTGTTCAGAGTTGGTTCAAAGTTAGTCAGTGTGTTAGATATGGTAATGTCTCATGTCATAAGTGTATGAGTTAGTTTTTTTTTTTTTTGTGCTAATGTTGTAAAGTCTGGAGAATGAGGGAGGAGTTTGGGGGGATGAGATGTAATTTAATGAAATGTGTAAGTGTAGATAAATTAGAGCTGTCAAATCTTATTTGGGAGTAATCAAAATGATATTTTGGAAGTGCTTCAGTGTTGTTTGGAAATGTTCAAAAGTGTTTATGTGAGTACTCAAATGCTTTATGAGAGTGTTCGAAGTAATCTTGGGGTTGTTCTGTAGTGAGATGATAAAGGTTGTGGATGAGAGATATTGAGAAAAGGGGGTCTCAAATGATGTATGAGAGTGTTTTGAAGGTGTTCAAAGTAAAGTGAGTAGGTTAGGATAAGTTAGGTTAGGTTATTTTAGGTTAGGTTAGGTTAGGTTAGGATAAGTTAGGTTAGGTTAGGATAAGTTAGGTTAGGTTAGATTAGATTAGGATAAGTTAGGTTAGGTTCGTTATTTTAGGTTAGGTTAGGTTAGGATAGGTTAGGTTAGGATAAGTTAGGTTAGGTTAGCTTAGGATAAGTTAGGTTAGGTTAGGTTAGGTTAGGTTAGGATAGGTTAGGTTAGGTTAGGACAGGTTAGGATAGGTTAGGTTAGGTTAGGTTAGGTTCGGTAGGTTAGGTAAGGTTAGGTTAGGTTAAGTTAGGTAGTATTCGAGGTGTTTGATGGAGTTAGGTTAGGTTAGGATAGGTTAGGTTAGGTTAGGATAGAGGTGTTTGATGGAGTTAGGTTGGGTTAGGTTAGGTTAGGTTAGGTTAGGATAGAGGTGATTGATGGAGTTAGGTTAGGTTCGGTTAGGTGAGGTTAGGTTAGGTTAGGAATTAGGTTAGGTTAGGTTAGGTTAGGTTAGGATAGACAGTTGGTCTGGAAAGAGATGATTTTCTACCTTGGATGTTACCCGCATTTCATGGCGTCTGTCTGTCCTGAGTTGACGCAGGTGTTCATGATTATCTTAAATCTACCTTGGGTGTGAACCGCATTACCCAGTGGTGTTGGGGGGGGGAAGGGGTGACCCACAATGAGTCTCTCAGAGCGAGGAAAGTGTTTCTATTCGGAAATCGAGTAAATATTTCTACCATTGAGTGTGTTTACCAACAAGAAAATAATGTTCGATTTTACGATAAAGTTTTCAAAACTAATTTGGAAATATCCAAAAAAAAAAAAATGGAGTCGTTCAAAGTAATTCTGGAGTACTCTAATGTATTTTGGAAGTGTTCCAATATATTTTAGGTTAGGTTAGGATAGGTTCGGCTAGGTTAGGTTAGGTTAGGTTAAGATAGGTTAGGTTAGGTTAGGTTAGGGTAGGTTAGGTTAGGTTAGGTTAGGTTAGGTTAGGTTAGGTTAGGTTAGGTTAGGTTAAGTTAGGTTAGGCTAGGTTAGGTTAGGTTAGGTTGGGTTAGGTTAAGTTAGGTTAGGTTAGGTTAGGCTAGGTTAGGTTATGTTAGGTAAGGTTAGGTTAGGGTAGGTTCGGTTAGGTTAGGTTAGGTTAGGTTAAGTTAGGTTAGGTTAGGCTAGGTTAGGTTAGGTTAGGATAAGTTAGGTAAGGTTAGGTTAGGTTAGGTTAGGTTAGGTTAGGTTAGGTTAGGTTAGGTTAGGTTAGGTTAGGTTAGGTTAGGTTAGGTTAGGTTAGGATAAGTTAGGTTAGGTTAGGCTAGGTTAGGGATGTGTGTGTGTGTGTGTCTGTGTGTGTGTGTGGGGGATGTGGGATGTGGGTGTTGTGGGATGTGGGTGTTGTTGTCGAACTAGAGATACCGAAAAGACGTTATAAGTGGGTTGTTTTTGTGACTTTTTCTGATGTAGTGTGTCCCCTTATTAACTTTAATGAACTAAAAGGGTTAAAACGAGAAAAAAAAATGGGAGGTGTGGGTGTTGTGACTTTCTGATGAAATTAGATAAAACGAGAAAAAATTGTGGGTGTTGTGGGTTGTGGGTGTTGTGGGATGTGGGTGTTGATCTTAGTTTATGGTGATTTTGGTGGTGTTTTGAGTGTATTCAGTGGTGTTTTAGTATTCAGTGGTGTATTTGGGAGTACTCAAATGGTGTTTTTGGAAGTGTTTCAGTGTTGTTTGGAAATGTTCAAAGGTGTTCAAAGGTGTTTTGAGTGTGTTCAAATGTTGTTTTTTTTGAAGGTGATCAAGGGTGTTCAAGGGTGTTTTGAAGGTGTTCAAAGGTGTTTTGAGGTTATTCAAAGGTGTTTTGAGTGTGTTCAAATGATTATGAGAGTGTTTTGAATGTGTTCAAAGGTGTTTTGAAGGTGTTCAAAGGTGTTTTGAAGGTGTTGAAGGGTGTTTTGAGTGTGTTCAAGGGTGTTTGAAGGTGTTGAAGGGTGTTTTGATTGAATTCAGCGGTGTTTTAGTAGTAATCAGTGGTGTAATTGGGAGTACTCAAATAGTGTTTTGGAAATGTTCAAAGGTGTTCAAAGGTGTTTTGAAGGTTTTGATTGAATTCAAATGTTTTAGTAGTATTCAGTGGTGTTTTTGGGAGTACTCAGTTGTGTTTTTTGGAAGTGTTCAAAGGGTTTTGAGTGTGTTCAAATGTTGTTTTTTTTGAAGGTGGTGTTTTTTTGAAGGTGTTCAAAGGTGTTTTGAGGTTATGTCAAAGGTGTTTTGAGTGTGTTCAAATGTTTTTGAGAGGGTGTTTTGAGTGTGTTCAAAAATTGGTTATTCAAAGGTGTTTTGAAGGTGTTCAAAGGTTTTGAAGGTTTTGTTTTTTGAAGGTGTTGAAGGTGTTCAAAGGTGTCAAAGGTGTTTTGAAGGTGTTGAAGGGTGTTTTGATTGAATTCAGCGGTGTTTTAGTAGTATTCAGTGGTGTAATTGGGAGTACTCAAATTGTGTTTTTTTTGGAAGTGTTTCAGTGTTGATTGGAAATGTTCAAAGGTGTTTTTGAAGGTGTTCAAGAGTGTTTTGAAGGTGTTCAAGGGTGTTTGAAGGTGTTGAAGGGTGTTTTGATTGAATTCAGCGGTGTTTTAGTAGTAATCAGTGGTGTAATTGGGAGTACTCAAATAGTGTTTTGGAAATGTTCAAAGGTGTTTTTGAAGGTGTTCAAGAGTGTTTTGAAGGTGTTCAAGGGTGTTTGAAGGTGTTGAAGGGTGTTTTGATTGAATTCAGCGGTGTTTTAGTAGTAATCAGTGGTGTAATTGGGAGTACTCAAATAGTGTTTTTGGAAATGTTCAAAGGTGTTCAAAGGTGTTTTGAAGGTGTTGAAGGGTGTTTTGATTGAATTCAGCGGTGTTTTAGTAGTATTCAGTGGTGTAATTGGGAGTACTCAAATTGTGTTTTTTGGAAGTGTTTCATGGTGATTTTGGTGGTGTTTTGAGTGTATTCAGTGGTGTTTTAGTATTCAGTGGTGTATTTGGGAGTACTCAAATGGTGTTTTTGGAAGTGTTTCAGTGTTGTTTGGAAATGTTCAAAGGTGTTCAAAGGTGTTTTGAGTGTGTTCAAATGTTGTTTTTTTGAAGGTGATCAAGGGTGTTCAAGGGTGTTTTGAAGGTGTTCAAAGGTGTTTTGAGGTTATTCAAAGGTGTTTTGAAGGTGTTCAAGGGTGTTTATGTGAGTATTCAAAGGTGTTTTTTGAAGGTGTACAAATGATTATGAGAGTACTTATGAAGGTGTTCAAATGATGTGCAAGAGTACTTATGAAGGTGTTCTGGGAGTATTCAGAGGTGATTTTGGGGGTGTTCGAATGATGTTTTGGAGTATTTCAGTGTTGTTTGGAAATGTATAAAGGTATTTTTGTGAGTATTCAAATGATTTAAGAGAGTGTTTTGAAGGTGTTCAAAGTGAGGTGTGTGTGCGTATTAACTTCGTAATATGTAAAATTGTGACTAGTGAATTTATCGAAAAGTGGTTATAAGTGTTGTGGTGACTTTCTGATGTACTGTATCCCCTTATTAACTTTAATGAACTAAAAGGGTTAAAACGAGAAAAATTGGGGGTTATGAGTGAAAATTGTGAGGTGTTGGTTGGAGTGTGAGGGTTCGGGAGGGTGGGGAGGAGGTTACTTCGTGGGGGAGTGACCTGAGATGAAATAGTTAAAACGAGAAAAATGTCTAGACTTGTGTTGTAAAGAAATTGTTGGATTGTTGTGGGTATTAACGAAACAAAAATGTGAAATTATTTGGATTAACCTGGGTTAAGAGTGAAAATGTTTTCCCTATGATGTAGGTACTATATCCCCTTATTAACTTTAATGAACTAAAAGGGTCGTCATGATTCAGCCTGTGTGTGTGGGGGTCATCGCGTGACGTCACTGACCGTCGAGTAAACACATTAATGAGAGGAATACTGACGTCACTGACCGTCGTAAACACATTAATGAGAGGAATTGTCACACTTGTTTAGACCTGTAGTAAGAGAGAGCACCATGCCCCATAGGAGGAGTTCATTTGAATGCTTACCCCCAGAGGGGGGAATCCAAAAAACCTTGATCCAAGGAGATGGAGTCTTGGTATTATCGAGAAATTTTGGGGTGGGAGTGAAAGTGAGAGGGGTAATCCAAAAATTTGATCCAAGGAGATGGAGACTTTGATTTCGAGAAAAACTTGATCCGAGGAGATCATAAGAATTTCGAAACCCCCATAGGGGGGAATCCAAAACTTGTATTATCGAGAAATTTTGGGGTTGGGGGGGGGGTGAAAGTGGGAGGGGGGGAACCTTAAAAATTTGATCCAAGGAGATGGAGAATTTCGAAAACCCCCATAGGGGGGAATGCAAAAACTTGTAATATTGAGAAATTTTTGGGGTTGGGGGGGGGGTTGAAGGAGGGACAATCCAAAAAAAAAAAAAACCTTGATCCAAGGAGATGGAGAATTTCGAAAACCCATAGGGGGGATCCAAAAAATTTGATCCGAGGAGATGGAGTCTTGGTATTATCGAGAAAAATTTGAGGTGGGGGGTGGGTGAAAGTGGGAGGGGTAATCCAAAAATTTGATCCAAGGTGATCATAAGAAATTCAAAACCCCCATAGGGGGGAATCCAAAACTTGTATTATCGAGAAATTTTTGGGATTGGGGGGTGAAAGTGGGAGGGGGAACCTTAAAAATTTGATCTGAGGAGATGGAGACTTTCGAAACCCCCATAGGGGGGAATCCAAAAACTTGGTAATATCGAGAAATTTTGGGATGGGGGTGAAAGTGAGAGGGGGAACCTTAAAAACTTGATCCGAGGAGATGGAGAGCACAAGAAAATGAAATTCAAAAAAAATTCGAAAAAAATCGGAAAAAAATTCGAGGCGCGGGGGCGATCCGGACGACGCTGCAGAAGGCGCAGCAGAAGGCGCGGGCGGGGGGTCGCGAAGGGCGCGGGCGGGGGCGCGCGGGCGGGGCGGGGCGCGCGGGAGGGCGCGCGGGCGGCGCGCGGCGCGACGGCGGGGTCGCGAAGGGGGGGGGGTCGTGGGTGGGGGTATTGGTTGGGGGGTCAAGGGTGAGGTAGTCTCGAGGGCGAGGTCATGGTCAAAACCGGAAGTAACACCTAGGTGTGAAAAGGTGACCCTCCAGCTGCTGGCCCTAGACCGGATACACCGCATTAAAAAATTTTACATTAACATTAATGAAAAAAATATATCTTTAAACGTATAAGAGAAAATTTTAGAAAGGACTTAATTTTAAATGAGTTATTTCTAATTGACCAGTTTTACATATTCGGCACGACATATATATATATACTTTCATTAATATTAATGTAAAAAAATTTTAATTTTGCTCCAAAAGAATCTTAGAAAACTTACCTAACCTTATTATAACAAGAACAATTTATTTTAGCCTAACCCTAACTAAATATATTTTAGATTTGTTTACAATAATTTAATACTAAACATACACAGTGAAATATATTTTTTCGTTAGGTTCAGAATGATTTTGGCAAGAAATTATTGCGTACATAAATTTTCGCTTGTCCTATATGGCAAGATGAGCGTTGCTATTTAAGCCAAGATCGCAAGTTCTGCCTATTCAGGCACGACACATATATATATATATATATATATATATATATATATATATATATATATATATATATATATATATTATATATATATATATATATATATTTTATTTTATTATCACACTGGCCGATTCCCACCAAGGCAGGGTGGCCCGAAAAAGAAAAACTTTCACCATCATTCACTCCATCACTGTCTTGCCAGAAGGGTGCTTTACACTACAGTTTTTAAACTGCAACATTAACACCCCTCCTTCAGAGTGCAGGCACTGTACTTCCCATCTCCAGGACTCAAGTCCGGCCTGCCGGTTTCCCTGAATCCCTTCATAAATGTTACTTTGCTCACACTCCAACAGCACGTCAAGTATTAAAAACCATTTGTCTCCATTCACTCCTATCAAACACGCTCACGCATGCCTGCTGGAAGTCGAAGCCCCTCGCACACAAAACCTCCTTTACCCCCTCCCTCCAACCCTTCCTAGGCCGACCCCTACCCCGCCTTCCTTCCACTACAGACTGATACACTCTTGAAGTCATTCTGTTTCGCTCCATTCTCTCTACATGTCCGAACCACCTCAACAACCCCTCCTCAGCCCTCTGGACAACAGTTTTGGTAATCCCGCACCTCCTCCTAACTTCCAAACTACGAATTCTCTGCATTATATTCACACCACACATTGCCCTCAGACACGACATCTCCACTGCCTCCAGCCTTCTCCTCGCTGCAACATTCATCACCCACGCTTCACACCCATATAAGAGCGTTGGTAAAACTATACTCTCATACATTCCCCTCTTTGCCTCCAAGGACAAAGTTCTTTGTCTCCACAGACTCCTAACTGCACCACTCACTCTTTTTCCCTCATCAATTCTATGATTCACCTCATCTTTCATAGACCCATCCGCTGACACGTCCACTCCCAAATATCTGAATACGTTCACCTCCTCCATACTCTCTCCCTCCAATCTGATATTCAATCTTTCATCACCTAATCTTTTTGTTATCCTCATAACCTTTCTCTTTCCTGTATTCACCTTTAATTTTCTTCTTTTGCACACCCTACCAAATTCATCCACCAATCTCTGCAACTTCTCTTCAGAATCTCCCAAGAGCACAGTGTCATCAGCAAAGAGCAGCTGTGACAACTCCCACTTTGTGTGTGATTCTTTATCTTTTAACTCCACGCCTCTTGCCAAGACCCTCGCATTTACTTCTCTTACAACCCCATCTATAAATATATTAAACAACCACGGTGACATCACACATCCTTGTCTAAGGCCTACTTTTACTGGGAAAAAATTTCCCTCTTTCCTACATACTCTAACTTGAGCCTCACTATCCTCGTAAAAACTCTTCACTGCTTTCAGTAACCTACCTCCTACACCATACACTTGCAACATCTGCCACATTGCCCCCCTATCCACCCTGTCATACGCCTTTTCCAAATCCATAAATGCCACAAAGACCTCTTTAGCCTTATCTAAATACTGTTCACTTATATGTTTCACTGTAAACACCTGGTCCACACACCCCCTACCTTTCCTAAAGCCTCCTTTTTCATCTGCTATCCTATTCTCCGTCTTACTCTTAATTCTTTCAATTATAACTCTACCATACACTTTACCAGGTACACTCAACAGACTTATCCCCCTATAATTTTTGCACTCTCTTTTGTCCCCTTTGCCTTTATACAAAGGAACTATGCATGCTCTCTGCCAATCCCTAGGTACCTTACCCTCTTCCATACATTTATTAAATAATTGCACCAACCACTCCAAAACTATATCCCCACCTGCTTTTAACATTTCTATCTTTATCCCATCAATCCCGGCTGCCTTACCCCCTTTCATTTTACCTACTGCCTCACGAACTTCCCCCACACTCACAACTGGCTCTTCCTCACTCCTACAAGATGTTATTCCTCCTTGCCCTATACACGAAATCACAGCTTCCCTATCTTCATCAACATTTAACAATTCCTCAAAATATTCCCTCCATCTTCCCAATACCTCTAACTCTCCATTTAATAACTCTCCTCTCCTATTTTTAACTGACAAATCCATTTGTTCTCTAGGCTTTCTTAACTTGTTAATCTCACTCCAAAACTTTTCTTATTTTCAACAAAATTTGTTGATAACATCTCACCCACTCTCTCATTTGCTCTCTTTTTACATTGCTTCACCACTCTCTTAACTTCTCTCTTTTTCTCCATATACTCTTCCCTCCTTGCATCACTTCTACTTTGTAAAAACTTCTCATATGCTAACTTTTTCTCCCTTACTACTCTCTTTACATCATCATTCCACCAATCGCTCCTCTTCCCTCCTGCACCCACTTTCCTGTAACCACAAACTTCTGCTGAACACTCTAACACTACATTTTTAAACCTACCCCATACCTCTTCGACCCCATTGCCTATGCTCTCATTAGCCCATCTATCCTCCAATAGCTGTTTATATCTTACCCTAACTGCCTCCTCTTTTAGTTTATAAACCTTCACCTCTCTCTTCCCTGATGCTTCTATTCTCCTTGTATCCCATCTACCTTTTACTCTCAGTGTAGCTACAACTAGAAAGTGATCTGATATATCTGTGGCCCCTCTATAAACATGTACATCCTGAAGTCTACTCAACAGTCTTTTATCTACCAATACATAATCCAACAAACTACTGTCATTTCGCCCTACATCATATCTTGTATACTTATTTATCCTCTTTTTCTTAAATATGTATTACCTATAACTAAACCCCTTTCTATACAAAGTTCAATCAAAGGGCTCCCATTATCATTTACACCTGGCACCCCAAACTTACCTACCACACCCTCTCTAAAAGTTTCTCCTACTTTAGCATTCAAGTCCCCTACCACAATTACTCTCTCACTTGGTTCAAAGGCTCCTATACATTCACTTAACATCTCCCAAAATCTCTCTCTCTCCTCTGCATTCCTCTCTTCTCCAGGTGCATATATATATATATATATATATATATATATATATATATATATATATATATATATATATATATATATATATATATATATATATCAGTAAATCTGGCCTCGCCAATTATGTTACGCCAACACAACTGCTTTTCTCTCTGGCAGCTGTTGAAGTGATCGTGATTTAATTTTCGATCACACGCGATGACAACGGTAAACTTGTATTATTGTTTCTCTCTCTCTGTCTCTCTCTCTCTCTCTCTCTCTCTCTCTCTCTCTAGTGCCACTTAAATAATCACACAAGAAATATAATAACCTAGCCAAAAGCAAATTTTAAATAAATAATACGTACTTCAAAAAACAAAGTATTTATGTGCAGTGGTACCATTAATAGTTTCCCATCTCTGTCAACCATTCATCTATTATTCTTTAGTCTTTACTATTCTGTTTATCATTACTTCTGCTGAGATAAACTTCATTATCTACACACAACCTCACGCTTCACTTCATTCCTCTGACAACAGTAACACTTATGTGATGGTACATCAGAACGATTTTCCTTGGGATATTTTTTGTGCTTCTCACATATGTGGTATTTTGGTGCATCTGAGGCGTCTAGGGGGGGGGGAGGGGGTTGAATGAGCACCAAGATTCTCTCTTCTCTTTTCTTAAGGAGGAAATTATCAGGAAAATAAAGATCGACTAAACGACTGACAGACAGGCCAATAGACACACACATACAAGCATATCAAAAAAAAAAGATTTCAGGGAGACGGAGAGACGGAGTATATTGTTCAACAAGTGACGTTTGAAGTTTACTCAAAGGTGTGTGGTTAAGCCACGGGGGAATGGAGAAAGAACATAAGAAAGAAGGACCACTACAACAGCCTACTGGCCCATGTGATTCGTGTCCAAGTCACTTCCCGGCTTAAACCCGCTAGTCAGGTGAGGTTAGGTCACATGCACTTATGGAAGGAGCGCGGCATCAAACCTATTAGCACAAGCTAGTCAGGTCCAACTCACACCCACCCTCACAGCGCTTGAACAATCAGAGGTAATCAAATCTGATCCGGATAGGAGGAGGAGACTAGCTCCAATCTCGTAGATCAAGAGCCCTTCAAGAGATACACTTCCACTCAACAACTGAAGATGGATAAACTGGGTCTGGTGCCTCTGTTTTAAACCTTCTTACCATATTACATTGAATAATTTAATAACCTTTAAGGGAGAGTTTCGTTACTTTTAAACAGAGTGAACCAGAAACTATATAACTGAACAGGATATGACATAGTCCGTCTCAGGTATTACCCTAGATATGAATGTGTGTGTGTGTGTGTGTGTGTGTGTGTGTGTGTGTGTGTGTGTGTGTGTGTGTGTGTGTGTGTGTGTGTGTGTGTGTGTGTGTGTGTGTGTGTGTTTGTGTGTGTGTGTGTGCCTGCGTACTTCACACTTTTTTACCTTTTAAAGTAGATAAAACTGGGTACATCCACAGTTTCCGCTTGCTGTGTTATACATGAAAGTTAAAATGGTGGGCACAAAAGCTAGCTGTTTGCCTGTCACACTCACACGGGATGGGTTTCCCTGTCATTCCATCACACAGAATGGAATAGAATCTGTCATGGAATTGAATCTGTGAGTCTGAGGCTGGAGTCACCAAGCAGGTGGTAGTCATATATGGATTAAGTTCGACCTCTTATTGACACACTTCAACAATTATAAATTATATAAAGTATTATGAAATCACCAGTACTCACAATCAGCAGCATCTCAATTTTTCTCCAGTAATTGGCATCTTACCTGAAAAAAATGCAAGAAGGAAATTAATCAGGAGACAAATGCTACAAATATTTCGAAAATGAATTTCAGTAGCATGCAAAATTTGCATTACAAATTCTATCACCTTTTCTTGGAATTGGTGTAGACAGACTTACAATAGATGCAATTAAATTTCCATTTCAGAGTTTCAAAGTGTAGGTTAAGCCTAAAATTCAAAGTGAGACAGGTGATGAAAAAGTAGTAGATTTAAAAGAGGAAATAAATAAAACATATAATAAATTTATCGATGTATGTACAGAAGACAAGGAACTACAAGAGAGAGAGAGAGAGAGAGAGAGAGAGAGAGAGAGAGAGAGAGAGAGAGAGAGAGAGAGAGAGAGAGAGAGAGAGAGAGAGAGAGAGAGAGGTATACTGCCAGAGTAAATAAAGTAGAAATCACTGAAATAAGTTTAAAATGAAGATATTAAATTATTATTGGACATTATTACAAATAAAGCGTAAAGCAAAAGGACACAAGTGCAACTAATGTGACATTTTATTGTGGCAACGTTTCGCTCTCCAGGAGCTTTATCAAGCCATTATGGCTTGATAAAGCTCCTGGAGAGCGAAACGTTGCCACAATAAAATGTCACATTAACTGCACTTGTGTCCTTTTGCTTTACATATTGTCGGTAATTCTACCAACTTTATTACAAATAAAGCGGTAGGAGTAGGCTACGTATCACCCAGGGTTTGAAAATAATGTGTGGAGTAGCCTAGCTTCACGCTATGACTTTTCTCTGGTTCCTTGCTGAAATCCCCTCAAGGAAGGTTCCTTGATGTTGGTGAGGGGCTCTTGATTTAGGGAATTGGATCTGTGCTCCAGTTCCCCGAATTAAGCCTGAATACCTTCCACATCCCCCCCCCCCAGGCGCTGTATAATCCTCCGGGTTTAGCGCTTCCCCCTTGATTATAATAATAATAATCCTTGCTGAAACAGATCAGCCAGACATGAGTGAAAAAATATGAAGTGCTGTGATAATATTCTAAAAGATGGTGTCAGAGAACAGTGCTTCAACTGCAGATTTGTCTCGTTTAAAAAAAAAAACGGTTCGAGCGCACTTAAATTGGATACTGACAGATAACTATTTGTTTTAAATAAGCTGAGTTATTA
Source organism: Cherax quadricarinatus (assembly GCF_038502225.1). Classification (NCBI taxonomy): domain Eukaryota; kingdom Metazoa; phylum Arthropoda; class Malacostraca; order Decapoda; family Parastacidae; genus Cherax; species Cherax quadricarinatus. The sequence continues at coordinate 38,736,851 of NC_091311.1, read as the reverse complement.
TGGTGAAATAAAATAATATATCTCTATATACTATAGCTGGAAAGTGGTTTAAAAAAAGGTGTATGAATGTGGGATTAGTTTCTTAAGATAATATGGTAGAGAAGATATAGTGACTGTAGTTAGTACTTTGTCTTCTAGACAGGGGTTAGAAATAGAGGTATTTGGTTCTGGGCTACAGGGAGATGATTTCCTAATACCAGTTCTTAGACACTCCCGACAATCATTTTTTGTCTTGTTTATTGTTTATATGTGTAGACTCCTTGCAGCTGCGGCCGGCTTCTCCTGACGTCATTTTTAAAGTATACAAAACGCACCAATTGAAGCAATCAGATCTCCGTCTGACTGTATCTCTCTCTCTCTCTCTCTCTCTCTCTCTCTCTCTCTCTCTCTCTCTCTCTCTCTCTCTCTCTCCATCTCTCTCTCTCTGAAACAGCCTACATCATTACCTGTGCGAAAAATAGTGAGTTCTGAATTGGTTGTACAGGATCGACTTAAATTAATAAAATGTTGGACCAGATCATAACCTCGCTTCCATTGATATTAATTATATATATATATATATATATATATATATATATATATATATATATATATATATATATATATATATATATGTGTGTGTGTTTGTGTGTGTGTGTGTAAGTTTTATAGTGGCTACGTTTTGCTCTGTCTAGGACTTTATCAGTGCCTGAGTTAATAAACCTCAACCCAGGGCGAAACGTTGTCCCGATACAAGCTTTTTCTGCAGTCTGTGTCTTTTTAATTTGCCGGCAGTACGCTGTTACGCTATTTTCTGAGGACAACATATACAGCACCTCAGTGCTGAGGCAAATTCCTTTCCCCAAAATTTTTCCCACTTCTGCGTCATGACTATGGCTTGGGATGTTCTGGGAAGCTTGTGCCTACGTCAAGTTCCAGAGCTCCTGATGCACCGTCACGCCCCACTTCAAGACTGGTTCATGAGGGAGGAAAAGGAGGAGGTATTGATGAAAGTATTGCCAAACACGACCTGCTCTGAACAGTTGCAGGAAGCATAATTTTTTTCCCTTTCCACGATGTTGAATTATTGCTGGTCTCGGTAACATGTGTTGCTTCTTCTCGTCGTTGCAGATGCCCACATTGTTTTTTCAGTAGTTTTACAATGATGTTATTAATGTTTTGAGTGTGATGCTGAGGTAGTGTGGCTGATTAATGATGTTCATGGTGGTAATGACGAGGATGATAATAATTATAATATTTAATATAAACTATTATTTTTATCTATTATTATTATTATTATTATTATTATTATTATTATTATTATTATTATTATTATTTACAAAAAAACAATAATAATTGAAATACTGCATTACTTTTAACAGCTTCTGTGTTATTAAATTCATTTTCAAATTTTCCACTCACTTCTCTCGTTTATTCCCCTCTTCCTCCTCCTCCTCCTCCTCCTCCTCATCCTCCTCATCCTCCTCCTCCTCCTCCACTCCCTCCGTCAGTGCACAAGGTGAAGAGAGTGAGCGGCTGGCAAGCAGTGGGTGAGGTGAAGCAAGAAGTAATTAGATCATGGGTTATGTAAGTAAAAGCAGTGGAACTCTTCCCATCACTGCCCACATGTGCCACCAGATGCTGCAAGTTCTTTGAAACCTAAAACGTGATTAAAGGCGACTCGAGATACTATAATGCATAACTATCAGGACAAACCACTGCAACATTTTATCGATCTTCAGTGTCCGTAGTCTTTTATGTGTCACCGGAATGTGTTGTGGCCACAAATCAAGACCGAAAACACTCTGATGATCTGATTTGTGAGCGGAATATGTTGTGGCCACAAATCAAAGCTAAGAATACTCCAAAGATTTGATTTGTTATCCGAATGTGTTCCGATCCCAAGTTAGAGGATCACTGACCACGAGAGCAACAAGTGACCTCTTAATAATTAAAGTTATTCACTGCAAAGAAGTTATTATTATTGCAGAAATTATTATTATTATTATTATTATTATTATTATTATTATTATTATTATTATTATTATTATTATTATTATTATTATTATTATTATTATTATTATTACCATCATCATCACCATCTATAAATGTTCATTAGTCATTAGGACAGATTAGCAACACTGCTCTTGGAGAGCGAAACGTTGCCACAATAAAATGTCACATGAGTAGCATCTCTGTTCCTTCACCTAACATTAGGACTGAGGAAGCCACGTTTCCTTAATTAATACATGTCCTGAACTGTACGCAAGTGTCCCTTTCCCACAGTTTGTATGTATCACAATATATGTGGATACTGACCCACGCATGTATTAGTATACATGGACACATATATACTTATTTGCTGCTTATCATTTTTTTTTTGTTTTGCTTTGGGAAGAGTTTGATAATTCAGTAGACAACTGAGAGACGGTTGTTTTCATGTTTGCATCGTTCACTGATTGCTGAAAACATGTTGCAGAACAGGCTTTTGGTGGGATAACGTTCAGGCTTTTGTTGAGACAACGTTTAGGCATTTATTGAGACAACGTTCAGGCTTTTACTAGGGCAATGTTTGCATTTAACAGAGCAAAACGGGTCTACATGTGGTTTTCATGAGTACACGGGTAAACCTGTGATTTCCATGAGAACACGGATATACCTGTTTTTCCACGAGATCACGAGTATACCTATGACTGTAACGAGAACACGGGTATACCTGTGGTTTTCAGGAGAACACAGGTATATCTGTGTTTTCACGAGAATAGGGGTAAACTTGTGGTTTTCACGAGTACACTGATCCACAGGTGGTGAGCAGAGAGACTTCAGAGATTCATCTCAACAAAGAGATGATCACACCGAGACCCAATCAACAGGCGAAAGACACTGAGATAAGTGAGATAAATGTATCCTGTCTCCACTCTGTGTCCACAGTGTCAGTAGCCAAGCTATGGGAGGCGTTATAAGACAGGTGGGACACAACACGAGCAGTTATAACACAGTGGGTCACAGCACAAACAGTGTTATAACATAGTGAGACACAGCACGAACAGTGTTATAACACAGTGGGGCACAGCACGAACAGTGTTATAACACAGTGGGACACAGCACGAACAGTGTTATAACACAGGTGGGACACAGCACGAACAGTGTTATAACACAGTTGGGACACAACACGAACAGTGTTATAACACAGTTGGGACACAACACGAACAGTGTTATAACACAGTTGGGGCACAGCACGAACAGTGTTATAACACAGTTGGGACACAACACGAACAGTGTTATAACACAGTTGGGACACAACACGAACAGTGTTATAACACAGTTGGGACACAACACGAACAGTGTTATAACACAGTTGGGACACAACACGAACAGTGTTATAACACAGTTGGGACACAACACGAACAGTGTTATAACACAGTTGGGACACAACACGAACAGTGTTATAACACAGTTGGGACACAACACGAACAGTGTTATAACACAGTTGGGACACAACACGAACAGTGTTATAACACAGTTGGGACACAGCTCCCCAAACTCCTTAACATTATAAATGGTATGGCAGTACCGACGAGATGTGTGTAAATTACAGTTGTGATGAATGGTTTAAAAAACCGACAAGTTGAAGATTTAGACACTTATGGAACATATGGGAATCTTTATTCAGGAAACGTTTCGCCACACAGTGGCTTCATCAGCCCGATACAAAGTAGAAAGGCGTAAGGAGAGGAGGAGTTTGAGGTAATCAGTCCCTCAGCCTTGAGTCGATGTGTTCAGTCCATCAATCTTGTAGAATGTACAGCATAGGACCGTAGACGTGGCTTATATACTGTAGTGAGGTGAGGCAAAGCAGGAGGAGGTGAGGTCATAGTGGTACCATCCACTAGTCGAAGTAGGTCTTCGTCCAAAGGTTGGACAAGTGTTGAAGAATTCTTTGTAACAAGATCCCATGATGCTGCAGTGTCAGACAGTTGTGATGAATGGTTTGAAAAAAACGACAAGTTGAAGATTGAGACACTTATGCAACATATGGGAATCTTTATTCAGGAAACGTTTCGCCACACAGTGGCTTCATCAGTCCGATACAAAGTAGAAAGGCGTAAGGAGAGGAGGAGTTTGAGGTAATCAGTCCCTCAGCCTGGAGTCGATGTGTTCAGTCCATCAATCTTGTATAATGTACAGCATAAATAAAGATTCCCATATGTTGCATAAGTGTCTCAATCTTCAACTTGTCGGTTTTTCAAACCATTCATCACAACTGTCAGACACTGCAGCATCATGGGATCTTGTTACAAAGAATTCTTCAACACTTGTCCAACCTTTGGACGAAGACCTACTTCGACTAGTGGATGGTACCACTATGACCTCACCTCCTCCTGCTTCGCCCCACCTCACTACAATATATAAACCACGTCTACGGCCCTATGCTGTACATTCTACAAGATTGATGGACTGAACACATCGACTCCAGGCTGAGGGACTGATTACCTCAAACTCCTCCTCTCCTTACGCCTTTCTACTTTGTATCGGACTGATGAAGCCACTGTGTGGCGAAACGTTTCCTGAATAAAGATTCCCATGTGTTGCATAATTGTCTCAATCTTCAAATTACACTTGCATAAAGTTCAAAACGTTTATTAAAGGAAACATTTCTCCACAAATGGCTTCATCTGTCCTCATTATCATTAGGGCTGATGAAGCCATTCGTATCTCGAAACTTATCCTTTCATAAATGTCCTTAACTGTACACAAGTCATTTTCCACACAAAATCGTTAGGGAAGGATTTGTTGCTTTTATCCCGAATCCTGACGACTGCAGGAATCCAGCAACATATATATTTTGACATTATTGAACGTTTCAGATGGAGCAACATGAATGTGACAAGAACAGAGTTTGAAGAAATGATGTCATGTTAAATTATACTAAGTCCTTAAAAAGACTCATTTTTTTAATCCCATTAGTCAAAGATAGGTTAGGTTGGTTTAGGTTAAATTATATAAACTTAAAAAAGAATACATTTTTACCGAAAATAAACAGAAAAAGAAAACAGCCGTGATATATGGTGGTATCAAGAAGGGAGAAAATAATCAGTAAACTGGAGGAGCGAGAATGGGATGTTTCATCATAGGTTGCTACTGTGTGACGACGGGTCGTGGCTTTTACAGGGGGATGTGAAGCTCAGCTGCGGTAGGCCAGGGGGGGTTGCTTAAAAATAGTGGTTTACATAGACAGTAGCGGTATTAGGACATGTATTGAGATGTTTCGCCCGCCTCTGAGCAGCTTACCAGTCCAGTAGAAAAGTCGCTCTTTAATTGACGAAGTGTCTCGTTAGTGACTCTCCTATGGCTGAATTTCTTTCTCAAACTCTATTTTTCCCTCTCACATACACAGGAAGAAAGAGAGAGACAGAGAGAGAGAGAGAGAGAGAGAGAGAGAGAGAGAGAGAGAGAGAGAGAGAGAGAGAGAGAGAGAGAGAGAGAGAGAGAGAGAGAGAGAGAGAGAGAGAGAGAGAGAGAGAGAGAGAGAGAGAGAGAGAGAGAGAGAGAGAGAGAGAGAGAGAGAGAGAGAGAGAGAGAGAGAGAGAGTTCATCAGGCAGATAGTCAAGGACAGACAAGGTTATCTGCCTGATGAACTTATTCCACCTCTAAATCGACAGGATGGGACCACCTCTACTAGTAGTCAAGAGAAAGCGGACCTCTTTGCTGAACACTTTGCTACCAAAATGCAAGTTCCTGATCCAGCAAGGGACCCTCCTTGGCTAGCTGCAAGAACTGTGTCAAAACTGTCAGGGGTGACAATAAGGCAGGAGGAGGTGCATTTTCCAAATTCTTAAATCACTTGACCAAGAAAGGCTGTAGGCCCAGACAAGTTGAGCCCAAGATTGTTGAGAAGATGTGCAGACCAGCTAGCAGCACCTCTAACTCGCATCTTTCAGCACTGCCTAGTACAGTGTAAATGGCCCTCCTCCATGGAAAGAGGCAAATGTAGTCCCTGTTCACAAAAAGAAGAGCAGAGCAGAAATCAGCAACTACAGACCAGTGTCACTCCTGTCAATCACTGGTAAGATCCTTGAGACAATAATCTCAAGACAAATGACAGATTTTTTTGACTACCACTCACTACTTTGTGATCGTCAATATGGCTTCAGGAAAGGTTACTCGCTGCTGATCTGTTGTTAAACCTCTCCACTAAGTGGCACCAGTCACTGGATGAATCCAAAGTCAGCTGTGTGGTAGCACTGGACATTGCTGGCGCTTTCGACCGGGGGTGTGGCACCAGGGCCTCTTAGCAAAACTTCAAGCACTGGGAATTGCAGGCTCTACGCTATGTCTCCTCAGTGATTACCTTCATGGTAGATCTCTAATGTAGTCCTCAATGGAACGGAATCAGCAAGGCATCCTATTGGGGCAAGCCGTTCAAGCGGAAGTGTGCTGGGTCCACTGTTATGGAATGTCTACTTCAACGACCTTCTTCATCTCATCCCAGAATCACATGCATATGCAGACGACTGTACACTGACATTCACTTATCCAAGAGAAGAAATGCCAGCTGCTCTAAGCTTACATCAATCACCAGCTGAGAGCTATATCAGCAGGGAAATAGATGGCAAGTAACATTTGCACCTGAAAAAACGCAAATGATGTTCGTCTCTAGGCACCATGATGGTAATGCTGGCGCAGTAGTAAGGATGAATGGGACGATGTTGGCACCTGGAGAAGAAGTTGATATCCTTGGGGTGAAATTTGACTCCAAACTAACCATGAAGAACCATGTTGTAAATCTTGCAAACAAGGCAGCCAGGAAGCTTACAGCACTTCGCCGTATCTCGCATCTGCTTGACAGTAGGGGTTGCAAGATCCTGTACGAGGCACAAGTACGCTCACACCTTGAGTATGCTCCACTTTCTTGGTTTGCCTGCCCCCCTCTCATCTGCGACTGCTTGACAGAGTAGAGAACAGAGCAAGACGTCTCATCTCTCGCCTGGACCCATCCTGGATAGATCTGTCATTTCAGCAGAGCCTTCAACATAGGAGGGATGTGGGTGGCCTTACTGTTATGTACAAGGCCAATATTGTCAAAATACCACACTTGGATCCACTTCGAGGACAGCGTGAAACAAGCTTTTATGGCACAAGACGGGCAGAAAGCAGCAACTTCCTCTGGCTGTACCCTTCTCCAGAACATCACTCCATCTGAGATCATACATACCCAGGATGACTCGAGTATGGAACATTCGTACAGCATAATGATGTCAACGAGATAACGTCAGTTGATCAAATGAAAATGCTGGCCCACAGATGGTCTCCAACTTCATCCTGTTCCCTACTTGTATGTCTCATAACAAAATAAGCTTTCAAATGAGCTGATGTAGGTAACAGCTCTTAGCTTCTGCCAATAAAGTTAGGGAATCCTTAACCTGTAAATAGCTGTCAATAAAGCTAGGGATCCTTAACCTTGTCAAACCCTGTGTAGAGAGACAGAGAGAGAGAGAGAGAGAGAGAGAGAGAGAGAGAGAGAGGACAGAGAGAGAGAGAAACAGAGAGAGAGAGAGAGAGCAGAGAGAGCAGAGAGAGAGAGAGAGAGAGAGAGAGAGAGAGAGAGAGAGAGAGAGAGAGAGAGAGAGAGAGAGAGAGAGAGAGAGAGAGAGAGAGAGAGAGAGAGAGAGAGAGAGAGAGAGAGAGAGAGAGAGAGAGAGAGAGAGAGAGAGAGAGAGAGAGAGAGAGAGAGAGAGTTAGAAACAGAGAGAGAGAGCAGAGAGACAGAGAGAGAGAGAGAGAGAGAGAGAGAGAGAGAGAGAGAGAGAGAGAGAGAGAGAGAGAGAGAGAGAGAGCATCTGAGATCATACATACCCAGGATGACTCGAGTATGGAACACATTCGTACAGCATAATGATGTCAACGAGATAAAGTCAGTTGATCAAATGAAAATGCTGGCCCACAGATGGCTCCAACTTCATCCTGTTCCCTACTTGTATGTCTCATAACAATAAAATTAGGAATCCTTAACCTGTAAATAGCTGTCAATAAAGCTAGGGATCCTTAACCTTGTCAAACCCTGTGTAGAGAGACAGAGAGAGAGAGAGAGAGAGAGAGAGACAGACAGACAGACAGACAAACAGACAGACAGACAAGAGGATAGCAGAGGATGCTATGTAAACCACCGAGCGAGATATATAGTTAAGTGTAGTCCTCAATGGAACGGAATCAGCAAGGCATCCTATTGGGGCAAGCGTTCCACAAGGAAGTGTGCTGGGTCCACTGTTATGGAATGTCTACTTCAACGACCTTCTTCATCTCATCCCAGAATCACATGCACATGCATATTCACTTATCCAAGAGAAGAAATGCCAGCTGCTCTAAGCTACATCAATCACCAGCTGAGAGCTATATCAGCTTGGGGAAATAGATGGCAAGTAACATTTGCACCTGAGAAAACGCAAATGAAGATCGTCTCTAGGCACCATGATGGTAATGCTGGTGCAGTAGTGAGGATGAATGGGACGATGTTGGCACCTGGAGAAGAAGTTGATATCCTTGGGGTGAAATTTGACTCCAAACTAACCATGAAGAACCATGTTGTAAATCTTGCAAACAAGGCAGCCAGGAAACTTACAGCACTTCGCCGTATCTCGCATCTGCTTGACAGTAGGGGTTGCAAGATCCTGTACGAGGCACAAGTACGCTCACACCTTGAGTATGCTCCACTTTCTTGGTTTGCCTGCCCCCCTCTCATCTGCGACTGCTTGACAGAGTAGAAGAACAGAGCAAGACGTCTCATCTCTCGCCTGGACCCATCCTGTATAGATCTGTCATTTCAGCAGAGCCTTCAACATAGGAGGGATGTGGGTGGTTGCTGTTATGTCACAAGGCCAATATTGTCAAAATACCACACTTGGATCCACTTCGAGGACAGCGTGAAACAAGCTTTTATGCCACAAGACGGGCAGAAAGCAGCAACTTCACTCTGGCTGTACCCTTCTCCAGAACATCACTCCATCTGAGATCATACATACCCAGGATGACTCGAGTATGGAACACATTCGTACAGCATAATGATGTCAACGAGATAACGTCAGTTGATCAAATGAAAATGCTGGCCCACAGATGGCTCCAACTTCATCCTGTTCCCTACTTGTATGTCTCATAACAATAAAAATGCTTTCAAATGAGCTGATGTAGGTAACAGCTCTTAGCTTGCCAATAAAGTTAGGAATCCTTAACCTGTAAATAGCTGTCAATAAAGCTAGGGATCCTTAACCTTGTCAAACCCTGTTTAAAAAAAAAAAAAAAAAAAAAAATAAGGATGCGTCAGAGTGCACTTTCCCGTTGCCTGACGCACGAAGCACCTCCACCCTCCACCTTAGTTCAAGGAGAGGCGGCGGAGGCTCAGACCTCAGTTCGCCAACGCCAGATACAAACACGCGTATAATCTCTATTGACCGTAGTGATTATATAGCTGGTTGATGGGGTTTAAATCTTATCGACTACAGTAGAGTCATTAAGGCTGCACGTAATCTTTCCACCACTAGACAAGAAATATATTCAGTATGTATATGTTAACAGAAATATACCTCACGGTGTATTTTGTATATCCTGTATATTTACACCTAAAGTAACAATATAATAAATTTATTTTTGGATTTTAGAAATAATAATAATAATAATACAATTGTTATTATTATTATTATTATTATTATTATTATTATTATTATTATTATTATTATTATTATTATTATTATTATTATTATTATTATATACTAGGAAAGCGTTAGGACAATAGAAGTCACAGTGACTGAGGAATGGAAGGTAATCAGATTTGATATAAAGGAAAGGTATCTGTGGTTCCTCGGATCAAGAGCCTCACACAAGCATCAAAGCACAGTCCCTTCAAAAGGTAACAAGAAACAAAAATAGACAGTATAGTTCACGTTAGCAGGATTGTATACGCATGTGTCAAACACATGCTTGTGTATGTCAATAGGTGTATAATATGAGACTTAGTTGTCCACACTGCATTATTCTATTGAATAGCTGAATTTAGTTTAATGTTTAGGCAATGTTGTCAGATTTTGATTTCAAAAGTGATTTTTGCTGTATATATTTTGAGTTTTTTCTTCAGGCGGGTTCTACATAAATTCTGAACCCATTATATGTAGGGTATGTGCTGTGGGTATGTGCTGTGGGTATGTACTGTGGGTATGTACTGTGGGTATGTACTGTGGGTATGTACTGTGGGTATGTACTGTGGGTATGTACTGTGGGTATGTGCTGTGGGTATGTGCTGTGGGAATGTGTTTTGGGTATGTGCTGCGGATGTGCTGTAGGTATGTGCTGCGGGTATGTGTTATGGGTATGTGCTGTGGGTATGTGGTGTGGTGCGCCTGTGATCAGCTAGTGGTCTTCAGATATCAGGTTTGGGTCGCGATCAATTCACCACTAACCCGCATGTTAGAGATGAAATTTCAGACGGCATTTCGGTTCTCCCTGATCCACTATCAAGTCTAAACTATGACTTGCTAATGGTGCAGGACGGACCGAAACCTCGCTGAAAGTCTCCTGTCCAGAGTGGGGGAGAGGGGGGGTTATTGTTGCATCCACTCTGTTGTGGATTTTATTCATTGGGTCAGTACTGATTATTTCCGTTATAATGATGAGAAAGCATTAAACTCGTAAGGGTTATTCAGCACCTAGGGAAACTGAAGGCAATCAGGTTCAGACCGATGAAAAGGAAGGCTGCTACAATTCCTGAGATCAACAGTCCGTCACCAGCATCAAGGTTAAGCTAACAGCCTTGATGTGTAAGTCATTCCTGTTTTTTTTCTGCTTTGGCTCTTAGGAAGATACATTTTTTATACAGTTGAATTTACAGGTTATGAACTGTTATTCAACCTTACCTCTGTTAGATAAAGTACCTCCCCGGGATGCGACCCACGACAGTTGACTAATTCACAGGTGGTACCTAGTTAATGCTAGGTATACAACGGGTATAAGGAAATATAGCAGGAAGGAAAAAAGTCTCATCAGTCTGGAACGCAGGAGGGAGAGATACATGATTATATACACCTGGAAAATCCTAGAGGGACTAGTACCAAACTTGCACGCGAAAATCACTCACTACGAAAGCAAAAGACTTGGCAGACGATGCAACATCCCCCCCAATGAAAAGCAGGGTGTCACTAGCACGTTAAGAGACCATACAATAAGTGTCAGGGGCCCGAGACTGTTCAACTGCCTCCCAGCACACATAAGGGGGATTACCAACAGACCCCTGGCAGTCTTCAAACTGGCACTGGACAACCACCTAAAGTCAGTTCCTGATCAGCCGGGCTGTGTCTCGTACGTTGGTTTGCGTGCAGCCAGCAGCAACAGCCTGGTTGATCAGGCGCTGATCCACCAGGAGGCCTGGTCACAGACCGGGCCGCGGGGGCGTTGACCCCCGAAACTCTCTCCAGGTAAACTCCAGTGTGTCCAGATTTCCGGGATTTCTTTGACACGGTAACCCGTCTAAGGTTGATAGCCAAAATAATTTGACATGATGCAGACAAACGTAATTCTTGGATAAGTGACTGGATCATAGGAACAGAGTGGCAGTACATCTCACTCCTACAGGAAATCCAACATGGGTTCCTTGGGTTGCGAGTCGAACGCTTTACCAGTGAGCTACAGGTACTTGCTACGTGAGGTCAGTTTTACCTTGCTTTGCTCCGTGCACTAAACGTTTACATTGAATGTTTACACTGAATGTTTACACTGGATGTTTACATTGTCCTGTAAGTTGTAAATCAGGGTCGTATATTTGACTTTTATTGTGTACATTGTGGGTAAGTGATTGTTTTTATTCCCGTGACCAGTTTCGAGGGGTTGCACCCTAGCAACCCACCCTGAGGTCGGGCTTAATTATGGATCATTCGATCAACCAGGCTGTTGCTGCTAACAACCTGCAGGCGCACATAGCCATTACAAACGACTAATCCGGCACTTGGTCCAGTGGTCGAGTTTCCTCTTGAAAATTTTTACGCATGTTTCATGCGCATTTAAATGTAGCGTAAAAACATATTTTCTGTACAGATGACAGCATCATCTACCGCTGCTACTGCTGCTGTTGCAGTTGCTGCTGTTGCTGCTGTTGCTGCTGCTGCTCCTGCTGCCAGTATCTTCCACACTGCCTCATGCTGTTATTGTTAATGTTATTTGCTACCTGTGCATTGAGTGGAGGATCGTATCTTCACGTGGCGTTAAGTGAAAATCCTGAGAGCTTAAAAACTTCTATTATTTAGAATAGAGAGAGTGTTAAGCGAGTTATCATCCAGGCCGGTAGGGGAAGTGACACTCATGCGTGGTGTAGTGACTACTGCTCTCACTTATCCATAGTGTAGTGGCTAGTGCGCTCGCTTATCCATAGTGCAGTAGCCAGTACACTCACTTATTCATGATTTAATGGTCACTACACTCACTTATCCATGGTGTAGTGACCAGTACACTCACTTATCCATGGTTTAATGGCCACTACACTCACTTATCCATGGTTTAATGGCCACTACACTCACTTATCCATAGTGCAGTAGCCAGTACACTCACTTATCCACGATTTAATGGTAACTATGCTCACTTATCCATGGTGTAGTGACCAGTACACTCACTTATCCATGGTTTAATGGCCACTACACCCTCGTATGGACAGTGTAGTGATCGGTACACTCACTTATCCATGGTGTAGTGACCAGCACACTTATTTATCCATGGTGAAGTGATCAGTGCACTCACTTATCCATGGTGTAGTGACCAGCACACTCACTTATCCATGGTGTAGTGATCAGTGCACTCACTTAACCATGGTGTAGTGACCAGCACACTTACTTATCCATGGTGTAGTGATCAGTGCACTCACTTATCCATGGTGTAGTGACCAGCACACTCACTTATCCATGGTGTAGTGATCAGTGCACTCACTTAACCATGGTGTAGTGACCAGCACACTTACTTATCCATGGTGTAGTGATCAGTGCACTCACTTATCCATGGTGTAGTGACCAGCACACTCACTTATCCATGGTGTAGTGATCAGTGCACTCACTTAACCATGGTGTAGTGACCAGCACACTTACTTATCCATGGTGTAGTGATCAGTGCACTCACTTATCCATGGTGTAGTGACCAGTACACTTACTTATCCATGGTGTAGTGACCAGCACACTCACTTATCCATGGTGTAGTGATCAGTGCACTCACTTAACCATGGTGTAGTGACCAGCACACTTACTTATCCATGGTGTAGTGATCAGTGCACTCACTTAACCATGGTGTAGTGACCAGCACACTTACTTATCCATGGTGTAGTGATCAGTGCACTCACTTATCCATGGTGTAGTGACCAGCACACTTACTTATCCATGGTGTAGTGATCAGTGCACTCACTTAACCATGGTGTAGTGACCAGCACACTTACTTATCCATGGTGTAGTGATCAGTGCACTCACTTATCCATGGTGTAGTGACCAGCACACTTACTTATCCATGGTGTAGTGATCAGTGCACTCACTTATCCATGGTGTAGTGACCAGTACACCCTCTTATCCATGGTGTAGTGACCAATACACTCACTTACCCATGGTGTAGTGACCAGTACACCCTCTTATCCATGGTGTAGTGACCAATACACTCACTTACCCATGGTGTAGTGACCAGTACATTCACTTATCCATGGTGTAGTAACCACTACACTCATAAGTAGTCAGGTATTCTACGCCTGAGGCTTTAATACGGAGTAAAATAGTTCAGGTTAATTATAATCACATTCACTGTAGAACGTTAAACCCGTTCGAGTCATATAGTCAGTTTTGATCAGATGTAGGGGAGAATAGCTCGCAGTTCCATGGCATAAATACTTCGTGTTGAATAACCGCCAGGAACCTGGCAGAAAGTCATATTCTTGGCCAAAATTCAATTGCTGGATCGTGTTGGGAAGATACAGAAGTTGCGCAGTGAGCTAAGGTAAGAACAGTCCTCGAGATCAGGTTTCTAAGATAGTTTGAGATCAGGGTCTCCTGTCTCAGGCTGTATCAAGGTACACACACACACACACACACACACACACACACACACACACACACACACACACACACACACACACACACACACACACACACACACACACACACAAGTAATTTTATTAATAAAAGTGGGGAAACTGAGTTTAGTATATCTAAACCTTTTAAATTTGATATTACTAAAGTATTCGTTGCAGTGGGGTTACTCAAGGCCATAGATGAGTATACACAGAAGATTTATCTGTCACCTTTTATAAAGTAAGAGTTCACTTTATTCACTCTTTTTCAATATTAAAGAATCTTTGATATCTGGTAATTAGCTGACTTGTGGCCTTAATGACCTTCTTGTAGCTGACACGATGTAAGCCTAAAACAATATTATATTTTGCTAAAGTTAGATTAAACATGATAAAGTAACTTTCATAGATTTATTATGCCTCCGAGAGGCATAATATTGGGTAATAAAAATAGGCATCTTGGGGGCTAATGCACTACAGGAATGTGTCTTTGTGAATTTTGTTTCCAAGATATTCTTCCGTCTTTGATTTAGTCTTGTCAGGTACCAGTGTCCAAGTTACGACCCGCCTTTCTCTCTAATCCCTCTCCTGATTCATGCAGCTTCCGACACCAGACAACAAAGAATTAAACTTTAAACTTTAAACAAAAGAGCTACTTAAACGTCACTAAACGCCCTTGGAGTAACGCCCTCCGGGCATCAAAATCCCGGTGCTGTGCGCACCAGAGCGCCAACACTTGTACAAGAACACTTTACACAGACAATGGGAGTCAATACACTGCAGCAGCACGCCTCGCACTTCACCGAGAGAGCTGCACCTGTCCGTAAAGGAGGCTGTATTTGCTTATCATATATGATTAAGAACAATGCGTGGGTGGTGTGTGCTCATTGGTTCCGCCAGGTTGGTGAAATACGGAGGAAGCAGCGAGCAGGCAAGCAAACTTGTTTATCTTACAGCGCCCCCTGCCCACAACTCCAGCAGGTCTGCACACTCCGGCCCGCTCCGTAAACACACAGCCCGTGGCGCGTGTATCGCCTCCTACTGAAAGCTCGGACGAACGTTCCTCTCCGACAAACATCGCTACGCATTATACATTCAACAAGCCTTTCATAAACAGATGCATCCGAGAAGAGTTAACAGTTACACAAAACAGAGCGTGGCACAGAAGAGGAAGGTGTTTACGGACACGCACAGGCAGGTAATCTAATTTATAGTCTTTCCTTTGGTCGGAGAAACTTGAGTAATCACTGGTAAATGGTGCACATTAATGCAGTTTATCGTTTTACTGCTGCGCACTAATTTTTACTTCTCATCACTAGTTTCGTGCACTTGGTGGTTGGTAACAGGTACGCAAACAGAGTTAATAATATATATTTTAAGTGGAAGAGTAAGTTGGTTTTATTATATTCACGGGGAAGCGTTAAAACCTTGAAAGGTTCACACGACGCCTGGGGAAAAGGAAGTATAAGTTTTTTCAAGGAACGGGAAGGCTCTTGATTCAAGGAACTAGAGTTAACCCTCTCATTCCAACGAATGTTACGAAAACTAGACGTGTTTCAGTCGCTGTGCGATCCGAGAAAGGTGTCCCTGTATCCCATAAACCCAACACTGTCTCAGTGCACGAGAAAGGAACAGTGCAGCTTGGAGCATAAATTTCTACTACAGTACAGTACAGTACACTGCTGTAGTGTACTTAATTTCCATACAGCACATTACAGCCTATAATTGACATTGGATTAGCTTATGTGTATATACATATGTATATATACATATGTATATATACAGGAAGGCGTTAGAGAGCGAGTAAACTGTCCTCAGAAGAAGTGTCATGGTAATAAGACAGGAACTGAGTCACAGACTATGATGGAAAAATAAATGGAGGAGAGAACAAGGAAATAAAAGATTATTAGGAAATCGCATTCAAGACAAGGTGAGCAAGGTGTGGAAAGTGAAACTGGTGTGACATATGAGTGGACAATATATGTGAAATTTACGAGAGAGAGAGAGAGAGAGAGAGAGAGAGAGAGAGAGAGAGAGAGAGAGAGAGAGAGAGAGAGAGAGAGAGAGAGAGAGAGAGAGAGAGAGAATCTTGCAACCCCTGCTTGACAGTAGGGGTTGCAAGATTCTGTACGAGGCACAAGTACGCTCGCACCTTGAGTATGCTCCACTTTCTTGGTTTGCCTGCCCCACCTCTCATCTGCGACTGCTTGACAAAGTAGAGAACAGAGCAAGACGTCTCATCTCTCGCCTGGACCCATCCTGGATAGATCTGTCATTTCAGCAGAGCTTTCAACATAGGAGGGATGTGGGTGGCCTTACTGTTATGTACAAGGCCAATATTGTCAAAGTACCACACTTGGATCCACTTCGAGGACAGCGTGAAACAAGCTTTTATGCCACAAGACGGGCAGAAAGCAGCAGTTTCACTCTGGCTGTACCCTTCTCCAGAACATCACTCCATCTGAGATCATATATACCCAGGATGACTCGAGTATGGAACACATTCGTACAGCATAATGATGTCAACGAGATAAAGTCAGTTGATCAAATGAAAATGCTGGCCCACAGATGGCTCCAACTTCATCCTGTTCCCTACTTGTATGTCTCATAACAATAAAAATGCTTTCAAATGAGATGATGTAGGTAACAGCTCTTAGCTTGCCAATAAAGTTAGGAATCCTTAACCTGTAAATACCTTGTCAATAAAGCTAGGGATCCTTAACCTTGTCAAACCCTGTGTAAAGAGAGAGAGAGAGAGAGAGAGAGAGAGAGAGAGAGAGAGAGAGAGAGAGAGAGAGAGAGAGAGAGAGTATTACGCTCGCTTATGGCTAAAACATAAACTGTCTCGCCGATTGCCTAAGGAGTTGGAGTTACCTTCCCCTCACTGGCGCTGTAGGACCCTCACGGGTTTAGCTCTCCTCCACGAATATAAACAACAACGCCAGTTTTCAGCTTTGTTTCCAAAACTCTTATTTTTGAATCTCAATTTCCTGGTTGTTCCTTAACCATCGTAATTAATTCTGATATGTCTTGTAAACCTCACAACTGTCTTGTAAACCTCACAACTGTCTTGTAAACCTCACAAATGTCATGTAAACCTCACAACTGTCTTGTAAACCTCACAAATGTCATGTAAACCTCACAACTGTCTTGTAAACCTCACAACTGTCTTGTAAACCTCACAACTGTCTTGTAAACCTCACAACTGTCTTGTAAACCTCACAACTGTCTTGTAAACCTCACAACTGTCTTGTAAACCTCACAACTGTCTTGTAAACCTCACAACTGTCTTGTAAACCTCACATCTGTCTTGTAAACCTCACATCTGTCTTGTAAACCTCACAACTGCCTTGTAAACCTCACATCTGTCTTGTAAACCTCACACCTGTCTTGTAAACCTCACAACTGTCTTGTAAACCTCACATCTGTCTTGTAAACCTCACATCTGTTTTGTAAACTTCACATCTGTCTTGTAAACCTCGCATTTTTAATGTAAACCTGGTATGTGTATTGTAAACCTGAAGTATGTAATGTTTCAGGTGTACACATAGTAGTAATGACCCGTAACACTCCATGACAACCTTGAAGGACGACGCGTGAAAGTACAAAATACTGAGGACCACCACACTCATTTGGTAGAGTGAGATACCATCTGACCCCTACGGATTTACCGCTTTCCCCAATTAAAACAAAATGAAATCATCTTGGTAAGTATATCACCAGAAAAAAACTTTAATTTCCACAAGGAGGAATGAAGGAGAGACTCGAATGATAGAGCTTTCACAACACATTGCATCAGTGTCTGCGTTGGAAAGGGTAAGACATGGCAGGGCGTAAGGTTTCACGTAGATGGGGGGTTGTCCGCCGTGTCCCACCCTGTAATTACTACCAGGACGCCTCAGCAGGGAGGTTGAGGTCCCTCTCCTCCCAGCTAAGACCTTCCTTACGCACACTCCAGTTTCAGTCTCACAACTTTTCTCTGGCTTGCCACCCCAGCGTCCTCCACACATACTGGACACTCCACAGGAATCTTCAGCACACAAGTGAGCACCTCACTAGAACACCCAGCACACACTGGACACTCCTTCAGTGTCTTCTACATTCACATATGGACACCGTCCACAGTCAGGATATATACCTTATATCCATCTACAATACATTCCAGGAACTTCTTCCCCACAATGGACACCTCTGTAGCTTCCATCACACACTAGACTACCATGAACAGTTCCATTATGAGGGGTCAGCAGCCTGACTTGTTCAAGACCGAGCTCTGTTATGAGACGAAGGACCCACACCAATTTAGCGATTTGTGAATTACAATATGATTCATTCTCTCTATGGCGTCGATTACTGTGATGAAGATAGTGTAAGAACGGATGCTTCTGCGTTATGTCTTACGTGGTCGGCGCTATAACCCCGATTGTCAACGCACTCAGTTCACATGCTAAGTGTTCGTGGTTCGATCCCAGGCATGGGTGGAAACGCTGGGCATGTTTCCTTACACCTGCTTCCCCAGTTCATCTAGCAGTGAGTAGGTACCTGAGCGTTAATCAATCGTTGTTGGTGGCATCCTGGGGGGTTGTAGTATACCTTAGATAAAGCTTGGCTTTGAAATGAGCTGAGGTAGAATAACAGCTCTTAGCCTATAAAATTGATTTGTGTGTATAAAAAAATATATAGGATGTTTACCTCTGTCAGCTCCTCAAAGAGGTCGTCCCACATTCCATCTGACCTCAGGCTAAAGAAGTGCTTCATGATGACTCTGTATCTCACCTGCTTTTCCCAGTAGCTCCTCGTAGACATTTCTTTCAGCTCCAGGACTAGTAGCAGTGACCTTGTGTATTTTCTCATCTCTGAATATGACTGAACAGATGTGGGCTTGACGGTGGCGCTGCGTACTCCATGATAGATCAGATTTATGTGATATACTGAACCCCTGAATGAATCTTTGTTTTTTATTGAGCTAATGGGGAAAAACTGTATCGATAGGTTTTATACAACGCTTGGCGAATGGTAATAGCTTGATCCAAAGGAATGAAAGAGTAGTTCCAATTCCTTGGCTCAAGAATTCCTCGGCATCAAGGTACTTTTTCTTGAAGGTGCTTTTCCTGACTGTCGTTCGTCAGACTCGCATCCACCGTAGCTGTTATTTTCTTGATATGTACCTCTAAACATGCTTGGTAAAACGCTTACGTTATGGAGGTCCTCTTTACTTAATTTGTATAGCCTTTACTCATGCCGTTCTGAATTCTATTTTTGGATTTTATTACCAATAATTGATTTTGATGCCCTAAAAGCTGTATTTAAATTTCAGTAGTCACTACGCTAGAATACTTTTCAAGCAGATTATTGCCCCGAAGGATGACTTTACTGAGAGAATTTGTTCAAAAAAAAAAAAAATGACGAATGAGTACTGATAGCAAGTCTGACCTTGCTCTCAGGAAGGCGTCTCTCTGGTGGTAATGTCAGAGTACACACTGTGCGCAGCCAAGGATTCCGGGGCATTGATGGTGTAATAATCCCGGCGGAAGATATGAAGGAGGGATGCTGCCGGTACAACGTGATAACTGGGGCGAGTCTGTGTTTTCTCAGGATCGGGTGAGGAGTCAAACAGGCGCTGCTCACACCCAACAACGGCAGCTGACTGCTGTAAATCTTCCCTCTATTTTCCAACTGCTACTGTTGCTGCTGCTGTACCTCTTTCTTTTTCTACTGCTGAAGCTGCTGTTCCTCCTCATCCTCCTGTTGTTGTTGCTAACGCTCCTACTTCCCCTTATTGCACTATTTATGTTCATTCTCCTTCATCCTGTTGCTTATTCTCCTCCTTCATTCCCTTGTGCTGCTGACGTGTCAGTGCTGAGATGTGATGAACATCTGTTCCTTCATGAGTGATGGGCGACGGCGGTGATATATTGATTAGTTTAATATGAAGACCCAACTCAATTGCATATACTGCTTATATTTCGTTACCTTTACTACCTACTGTGAAGTAACAAGTATATTATTATCTTTACTGTGAACACACATATACTGATGTCTTGGTTTCAACTTTCTACTAAAAATCTCCTATGTTATTTTCTAATTCAGTTTGACTTAATCTTCATTATTTAGTGCGTAATTCCCCCCCCCCCCAAAAAAAAAAAAAAAAAATCTTTTCCTGAATTAAAACCTTATTTTTGTCCACATTAAACTGCATTTACCACAACATCGATGCACTGACAGTAACTATATTCATAATTTCATTTTCTTTGTGTTATGGGCAAATTTACTCGTATCACTATTTATTCCCTTGCCTGTGTTGTTGTTATTAGACTGAGAATAAAATAAGCCCCTGTACTGACCCCTGTGGAACAACTTACAATGGGTCCCATTCGACTTTCTCCCCATTTATGCAAACTGTCTGATGTCCATAGGTTAGCCATGCTTCAGTGGTGAAGAGATTTTCTTCTCCCGGTGCTGCTACTTTCTTTATAAGGAAGACTCCCACTCGTAGGAATATTGCATTGAGATACAGGACAAAATAATTGACTTACATACCATCTAAGGCATTAAAGAATATAATCAAGAAGAGAGTAGCGGAGAATCGTTTGAGGAATAGTATTATGTAATGGATTTCTATAATTTTGATATAGTAAGAATGTGAAAGACAGGAAGGCTGCATATTCCTGGAGTGCAAGAAAGCTTATGCACTTACGACAGGAGCCAAATGACGTCGTTTCGATCCATCCTGGATCATTGTCGAGTCACAAATGTGACTTGATAAAGTGAACAGGTAAAGGTTATATAATCACAACTCTGAGGCCATGAAAATCGATGTAGGTGAAAGATGACCAAAAATGGAGTGCAGAGGCTGAAGGAAATAAGCCCAAGGTGATCTCCATAATGTAAGCATATGACCAAGCGAGGTCAGAAGTGCGCATCAGCTGAATAACCGCTATAGCGTGGCCATAGCAACAAACACTCACTCAGGGCCCTGTGTATGACATCAGTCAGACCTTCCACAGAGTACTCAACGCCGCAGTGAAGCCCGCATCGGATGACTTATATTCGAAGCCGATAAAATATAGAACTTAACTATATAGCTGAAAGAAATGCCCTACGATGAAGTACTGAAAGAAGGCGAGTTACGACGTCATCATGAAGTACTTCTTCAGCCTGAGGAGAGTTTGAAAGTGCAACAACCTAGTAGAGGAAATGGTAAGTACTAGTTGCAAGGATGTTCCACGTAGAACGCCAGGACGACCTACTTATCAACACACGTAAGACATACACAGGAGCAACGGAAAGGCAACATCCTTAGTCCTGGCCTGTATTCTTTCTCACACTATCTTTCTCACGGCAACCACAACCATAGAGAGCGTGAGTGAGTGGGGGAGAGAGAGAGAGAGAGAGAGAGAGAGAGAGAGAGAGAGAGAGAGAGGGGGAGGGAGGGAGGCAGGAAGGAGGTAGGAGGAAAAAACCTCAATAAGCGTATTACAACAGAGATCCATCAAATGTTTTGTAGTTGTTGTTTACGTACAGAGTTGGTTGATATTCAGGATTATTTTACGTCTATGCATACATACCTGCATATCTTTTCCTATTTAAACTTATACATAATACATAGCTATACATTCACGCCTACATATACATATACCCAGACATACTTATAAAGACTTGTATTCAACACTTAGAACATTTATTAGGAGACATATCGTCTTCTTTGGGCTTGATCAATCCAATGAATTAAGTGACTGGACAAGCTAGACTGATAAAAGTCGAAGGCCCAGCGGGCGACGCGTCTCCTAATAAGTGTCTCAGGTGTTGCCTAAGTATCATCATTCCATAGTTCATCAATGCCAGACTTGTACTGGTAACACGAAACAAATACAGAGATCGACATGGAGGTACAAAGCTTAGGCGATTGAGCAAGTGTGAGGCAGAAACGAGGTATCAGGAGGTGAATCAAGGCACGACAGGTTAGTGACTGAAAGTTATTGAGGCTCTTGTTCGAAAAGAAGAAGGGCATGTTGAACCAAATTCTCACTGGAGTCGTTTCCTAGAATCTAACTGATCGAATAGTGTCACGTCACCCTTCATGATTCCCGTGAGACATGCATGTTTTTGAGAGTTCTACCTCGCAGCCCGGCCTGAGGCTAGACTTAAACATTGAACGTCTGATCAACCAGTAAACAGCTTGTGAGAGGTTCTTCACCCAGGTAATTGTCTTTACCCTCCTCTGTCTGGGATGAAATCTGATTACTTCCCCATGGCCCTCATTCTCCTGGCTTTAATAATCCTCGTAAATATGATGACCTACTGAGCGGGTCATAAGTAAGACACGTGTTACATCAATGGTTACATTTACTGACGAAACGTTTCACCTATACAGCAGCCCTCACCAGTTGATTACCATACTGTAGACGGTAAAAAAAAGTGGCCAGTTAATTCTGAGGTAATCAGTCCCTCAGCCTTGAAGGCTGTCAATCGGTATTGCATTCCATTTAAAAGAGATTAAGACTGAATATTAGTCAATCTCAATATCTTACCGAGACGAATAAAGAAAGAAGACCGACAATCCCGTCCCGTTTTAGCTCTTCTATACGCTCATTACGCTACGAGTCAATGGACATTATACGCTCAGATAGCGTATGAATTCTCGTATATATTGAATTTGTTCTACTCTCCTAAGCTCTGAAATAAATCAGAACTTCGCCGAACACCCAAGAAAGTTAAATTTGATATAATTTACATCGATTGGATCGAAAAAATGGTGTTGGTGACAAGAGTAAAGACATAACCTGATCCACCAGGAGGTCTGGTCAAGGACCAGGCCGCGGGGGCGTTGACCCCCGGAACACCCTCCAGGTAGACTCTAGGTACCCGAAGGGCAGAACAAGCTTTAACTGGGGCAACATTTCGATCTGTGTAATGCTCTAAATTGTGCGAAATGTTGTTCCTGTCTGATAATGTTCTGAAGCTTTTGGCTTTTTTCTTCACGTTGATATTGAAAAGCGTTTTTTTCTTCCACCTAAAACGCAAAAGTCATGATTTATCAAGAGTTACTTTTTATCTTCGGTTTATATACTCTTATTGTTCACATTTGGTGTTAAATTTACATATTTATGTACCTGAACGAAAAATACGGAGTTTGGTGACCTAAACGTCCAGTGCCATCATGAGTTAGGACATTCTGATGGAATGTTGAGGTTAAACAAACCATACCACGGGCGGAGATAGAACCCGCGATCAGAGAGTCTCAAAACTCCAGACCGTCGCGTTAGCCACTAGACCAGCTAGCCACAATAAGATTCGTCCAACTAGGTATATTTCTACACCAAAGGAAGGTTAGCATAGGCACCACTGTGACCACAAATGCCTATGCTAAGCTTCCTATGGTGTAGAAATATACCTAGTTGGACGAATCTTATTGTGGCTAGCTGGTCAAGTGGCTAACGCGACGGTCTGGAATTTTGAGACTCTCTGATCGCGGGTTCTATCCCCGCCCGTGGTATGGTTTGTTTGCAATCGTGCCATTACGATTTCGTGAGTAATGTTGAGGTTGTATGTGTTCAGTGGAGGTACTGTGTATGTGTCCAGTGGGGGTACTGTGTTTGTGTCCAGTGGGGGTCCTGTGTATGTGTCAAGTGGGGGTACTGTGTATGTGTCCAGTGGGGGTACTGTGTATGTGTCCAGTGGGGGTACTGTGTATGTGTCCAGTGGTGGTACTGTGTATGTGTCCAGTGGTGGTACTGTGTATGTGTCCAGTGGTGGTACTGTGTATGTGTCCAGTGGTGGTACTGTGTATGTGTCCAGTGGTGGTACTGTGTATGTGTCCAATGGTGGTGCTAAATGTGTGTCCACTGATGGTGCTGTGTATGTTTCCACTGCTGATGCTTCCTGCTGGACAGATTCCTAAAGTCAGAAGTCAGTATCCGACCAGCCGGGCTGTGGTTCTTACGTTGGATTGCATGCTCCCAGCAGTAGCAGCCTGGTTGATCAGCCCTTGATTCACCGGGAGGCCTGGTCATGGATCGGGCCGCGGGGGCGTCGACCCCCGAAATACCCTCCAGGTAGACTGCAGGTAATAGTGGTACCGTGTAGGTTTACAGCGGTGAAGATGGTGTCATAATCTTGGGTGTTTCATTCTTTAAAGTCAGTGATTCATTATATCTGGTAGGTAGCCTTTATTCTTCTTGTAAGGATGACTGATAATGACGATGATGATGACTGATGATGACAACAATGACAATGAACACACATCGACGATATCTGCCCTGCTTACATGAGTTGCTACAGCACCCGTGTACTCTCGCCTCCTCGCCCGCCCACCCGCCACAGCGTGAGTAATTTCAATCGCTTCTGCGGCCGCCACGCCCATCAACACCACTACCAACACCACAACCAATCTTCCTCAGCCGTTAATCTTGCCTTTCTTACACGTGTTTCCGGCCGTGTTCTCTTTGTTTCGATATACATTTAGCGATTCCTCGGTGCTACTCTGGAGTCCGCGGCTGTTACTGCTTACAGATTGAGAACCAACTATCCTCACTTCCACCTCGCCCCTAGAGGGTCCTTGCCTATGAGTCCCTATGTTACAATATGTGAAAACACATAAAATATCATATATTTTTAATCACAATTGTCCTTTCTAATCTCATCGTATTAATGTCTTAATTTTTGTACGAGTTTCCCAGCGTCAATTTCTGAACGTTTCCTGTAATTCTACAAATGCTATTTGTTTTAGTTCTAAAGTTAGGAAAGGTAAAGTTAGGAGGGGTTAGGTCGCGTTAGATTAGATTAGTCTAGATTAGGTTAGATTAATCTAGGTTATGTTTGGTTTGGTTAGATTAGTCTAGGTTCGTGTGGGTTAGGTTAGTGAGGCATTACCGACCAATCAGATGAGTGTGAAAGGGATACCTGCTAAAATTTTATGCACTCTTGACAGGATTACTGACATTTGTTTCTGGTTCCCGACCATGTGAGGCGCCAGATAAACCTTACAATCTTCTACATTCATTCAGTAAGTCTTTCTTAATAGTTATTAGTCTCATATTATTTCCTTGCCAACCAAAGAAACCTGTAGATAAATGCTTCAGAGAACCGACAGGTTGATAAATTAGACATATGTGCAACATTAGGGTATCTTTATTGTGGAATCGTTCCGTCACACAGTGGCTTCATAAGTCCTATACAAAGACAAATGGTAAAGACCATTGACTGATAGTATTGACTCCAGGCTGAGGGACTGAATACCTCCAGCTCTTTCTGATCTTCACCATTTTTCTGTGTATTGGACTGATGAAGCCACTGTATGGTGAAACATTTCCACAGTAAAGATACCCATGCATTGCACATGTATCTAAATTTATTAAGGAGACCTAGACAAGACAGTCCCCATAACAACAGATAACAGATCAGTAACCACAAAGTAGATCAATAACCATTATGCTCTCGATCCAAGGCCAACCTGGTTCCCATGGCAACAGTTGTTGCAGCATCACAGTAAGGCAGGAAATCAAAATCTCAACATCAGCGTAGATACATCACTTTGATAGGTCTCTCTTAAGAGCGCTGCTAAGACTGTATACGATTTGACCTCAATGGTGGAAGATGTGTGTGTAAATAATGAATTACCGAGTTGTCTTTGCCGGTTTTGAGCTTAAGCACTTGTTCCCGTCTCTCTCTCTCTCTCTCTCTCTCTCTCTCTCTCTCTCTCTCTCTCTCTCTCTCTCTTGTACACAGGGTTTGACAAGGTTAGGTTAAGGATCCCTAGCTTTATTGACAAACTATTTACGGGTTAAGGATTCTCTCTCTCTTCTCTCTTCTCTCTCTCTCTCTCTCTCTCTCTCTCTCTCTCTCTCTCTCTCTCTCTCTCTCTCTCTCTCTCTCTCTCTCTCTCTCTCTCTCTCTCTCTCTCTCTCTGTTGACTGATCTCATATGGGTCTATCGTACTTTAATAGAAACTGAGGTATTGTTTTAGCTTCCACTATGTCACTTTCGTGCTCTTTCTCACCTCTCAATTGTTTTGAAACTGTGAAAATGTTCTCTGACATCTGTGCGAATCATCTGGGTATTTAGCTCTATGCCTTTAAGTATGTGGTATGTCGTGATTATGTCTCTCTCCTCTTTCTTCTAGTATCATGAATTTCAGTTCGCGGAGTATTAATTCATAATTTTTGTTTCTTAGTTCACGTACCAGTCCTGTATCACATTCGCAGGTGCTGAGTCTCGGCTTTGTGCTCCGCCCTTATCATACCTGGTAGACAGCAACCTTCCAGGGAGGAAATGCCGTCCCGTCATGCGAGTGTAAAACGAGTGCCTGTTGAACGTCCAGCACTCAGGCAGGAGTGCTGATAATTTCTTTCTGCCTCAAGGTTGAATAAAATGACTCATATAGTTAGAAAATGTCTACTTGTATCTAGTATACGCTTATCTTTACTAGTTCCAAATATTAACTTGCTTTCCAGTTTATGATACTTGGTTTGAGACCAGAGCCAATACCACGATTCATTTTTTTAATACCTAATTAAGACGAAAATAAAGTACTCCCTAGCATTCCTCTGGTTCGTCAGGGATTTTTAATTTCCATCTATGAGCCTCGACAGTGTTCAACATACTTCAGACAGTCTGTCCCTATCTTCTGTATCAGGCTTCTGATTTTTCGATGCGTCGTAATCACTTCTTCTTGGTCTTTCTTTTTCTTGAGGTCGTGCTTTCTGTCACTCCGAAAAGTGGAGTTTCCACAACGGCGGGATTAGTCTAGTTTATTTTTTTTATTGGCTATATATTTTGTGTATAATGTCCAGAAGATTTTTTTTTTTTATTGAGGTCTTCTTCATGCGATAATTGTTTCTTTCCTTTCAGACTGTATTGTGTTTCCGGGTCGGTCTCTCTCTCTCTCTCTCTCTCTCTCTCTCTCTCTCTCTCTCTCTCTCTCTCTCTCTCTCTCTCTCTGTCTCTCTCTGTCTCTCATTCTCTCTTTTTTCTTTCTCCCTCTTTCTTTTCTCGATGTACATGACTTTGTATCTGTTTGGAGTTAATTTCGCTGCTACAATTGTAACAATCCACACAGTTTGTCTCTGTAATCTGTCTTTCATATTCTTCTCATTTAACTTCACATTGTCTGTAAACAATGATACAGAGGATTAAATTCCCTCCGGCTGGTCATTTCAACATCAGGAACAGCGGTGGGCCAAGCAATGATATTCGGAAGTCCTCTCTGGTTACTTTAATCCCATTGCAATATACCTCTTTTACCGTCACTAATTTCCTATTTTTTGTGGTATTCCTTGATCTTCCTTTGAGAACTTAACCTTTCATCACGACTTGTTTTTCTGGTGTGTGCAATAGTCTCTTGTAGAGCTCCGTGTTGAATTTTTCAAGAACAGACGAGTACCAATTCCTGTCTTTCTTGCTTTCTATGATCCTGTCATAGAAGTTGAGTCGTCTCGTGAGGCAGGATTTGCCATCTCTAAATCTATGGCTTTTCCTCTTATGACACCTCCCCTCTCTAGATGCACCATCAATCTTTGCCACTTTTTTTTTTGGTCCAGGTCTCACAATGGCTTCCTCAGTTACTCTTTTAATGCAGGTCTAGTTGAATATCTGAGTCTGTGTTACTAGATTTGTGAATTTCTTTCTTCCTGGCTGGTATATATTTTTCTGTAGCCTCCTAATTCTTTCTGGCTAGGTCTTACATCGCCCCATGAATTGTATCCTCCATCTTCTCCCATTGTACTCCGTACAGGAAATATCTCATTTTTGCATACTCTCCTCTTAGTTGTCTGGTTCTCTATTCGTCCTTGATTCCATTCTCTTCAGCGCTTCCACTTTTTCCAGGTAATGGATACTATTGATGCTAAATAAGAAAGTTGCTCTATGTGTATGTGTACTCACCAAGTTTTTGTTGGGGGGGGGAATGGATTACAGCTTCCCGCCCAGCCTCTGCGACTTACGATGGTATTCATTGGTACCTAGCTATACAAGGCCACTAATTCACTTCTTTGTGTATGAACGCACAATAAGAGTAATTCCCTGAGACAATGAACCAACCATTAATCCACACCAACTCCTGTGCTCCCCACGTCGAGAATGACTCTTAATAACTCAAGCGTTAATCATTTTTCCACGCCTTTTTTTTTTCTCTCTCTCTCTCTGCAATTTACTCAGACCAATAATTCACCAAAATTACACAACATGCGGGTATAAAGTGAGCGAGAGTGGTGGTATTTTGTGGTGGTATTTTGTGTAGTCTCCTGCCAGCGGTTTTATTCATAGGATAGACTGACAGTGGAACATTCGGTCATTTGACCGAGGTCTTACGCTAGGCTACCGGTCCACTCTTCACCAACATCAAGGCAGTTCCCTTGAAGACAGCCCTTCGTTGAGACATAGTACGTACTCACAGGACTCTCCAAGGAATGACATATTTTATTAGGTAATATATCGTGCCAAGACTACTTCATCTGTACTACAACTCACGAACTATTTCATGCGTATGACAACTCATTTGCAAAGTAACCCTCCACCTGCTCTCCTCACCTGTTACTCAACATGTTATTTTCTTCACCTGAGGGACTCATTCTCCCTATAAAATTATATTCCCATGTCTCATTTTGAATCTTCTGAAGAGGATTCCAGTTTAGGGTCGAAATATACAGAACAATTTTATTTTCTGTGTTTCTGTCTCCATATGGGTTATTACTTAGCATATATGTCTGTTGCTAAGCTACTGTTGCTAAGATATAGCCCAGTGTCTAATATATACGTAGCTCTGTTGCTAATAAACAGGTCTGTTGTTCATACGAAGCTCTGATTTTAAGCTTTAGGTTCGTCTTCACGTATAAAACGTTCGGCTCACAACCGAAAACTCTCGATTTGGATCACCCAGGAAGACGAGACGTGTAAACAAGTTTCCTGTTGCTCCTGTTCAGAGAAAATAGTCGGTTGTTGTGGGTGGCATCCCGGGTGGCAGGGCAGTAGTCTGCCTCAGATAGGGTTGGCGATTGAAATAGGCTGAAGTGGAATATAACAAAAATCAGTCTGTTGGTTAAACTGTGCTGAAATTACCGAATTTTGTAGATATTTTTTAATTTTATTGGGCATCGCCATTCATCTTGTACGTGAACGTACCGGCGGCACATCGAGCCAATAATATCAGCCAGAATAGTTACCTTACCTTCGGTGAGTTTCCAGAGTCATACTACTCTCTCAGCCCGGCCATGGGCCAGGCTCATCTGGTGTTTGTCAGCTCAACCAGGCTATTGATGCTGGAGGTCAACAAATCTGTATATATATATATATATATATATATATATATATATAATATATATGTATATATATATATATATATATATATGTATGTATATTATATGTATATATATATATATATATATGTATGTATATTATAAGGCCTCTGACAAATGCCATAAAATTTCATGATCAGTTTTAGGTATTATAATAATAGTATAAAGTAGCGGCCGGTTGATATATAAGACAAATGTGCAACACTTTGGTGTCTATGTTTCCGAAACGTTTCGTCTACATAGCAGGATTCTTCAGTCGAATACAGAGGTATTGAAACTGGAGACTTCAGTAGGAATGTTGCACGTGTATCTTATTCACCAGCGGTTTTAAAACCCATGTGTTGCGTTTTTGAAACTCAGAGATTTCCAAATACAGAAAAATACTATAAAAAGAGGTAAATTGATTTTTATGTAGATATTTAGATAATTAATGGAAAGGCAAGTTTTTGCGCCAATCTTAATTAAACTTGTTGGGTATCAGTGATTTTTTTTCAAACACCTTTCTTAACACTGTGATTGGTGAAGAAATGAAGTGTGAGTTCATGAGAGTAAAGTGTGAGTCCGTGAGAGTGAGTGTGAATCCGTGAGTGTGAATCCGTGAGTGTGTAGTGTGTGTGTTCGTGAGGGTGAGGTGTGAAAGCAAGACCATGAGTGTGAAGTGCGTGAAGTGTGAGTGTGAAGTGTGAGTGTGAAGTGTGAGTGTGAAGTGTGAGTGTGAAGTGTGAGTGTGAAGTGTGAGTGTGAAGTGTGAGTGTGAAGTGTGAAGTATGAGTGTGAAGTGTGAGTGTGAAGTGTGAATGTGAAGTGTGAATGCGAAGTGTGAGTGTGAAGTGTGAGTGTGTCAAAAGCTATCAGGGAGACTCGTGTGTAATTCAAAGTCCATGAGATAAGGACCCTGACTCTGTCTCCTGTTATTCTACTCAGGTTTTCATCGTCTGCTTGATACATAACCTCCTTCCACTCTCTACAATCTGTTATGCATCTTCTATCGTCTAGCGCCCGTTATACAGTTTCCTTCAACCGAAGAAAAACCGCTACTATACCGTGGCTGGAACAGTACACAAATAAACTAAAAATTTGAGAGGAAATTTTAGACAACTTCACAGTCCATTAGCAAGTAGCATCAGGCCTGATAATGGTCTTGGATGAACCGAAATCTTCTCTAAAAATAAAAACTGTTCCCCGAAGTCAGGGTTATTTGTGAGGTCTTTTCCAGTCTTCGGTCTGTCATAGAGGTTACCTCTGTGGCCAGAGTTCCCTGGTAGCTTCCAGTCACTCCTTACCTGGGCTGTAATCTTCGTCTTCTGATGATGAGTCCAGGGCTAAGGCCGAGTGGATGCTGTAGGAAGGCTGGGCAAGTATACACTGACGCTGCTAGCGCCTCTCACACACTAACACCCTCGTGTTCCTCCCACCCAACTGTTGGATCAATGGACAGGTGTTCCGCCCCAGACAGGTGTACCTTGGAAACAAGTGGCCGCTACGCCGACTGAGTTAGGAAAGGCGGGGCCTTGCGAGAGAGAGACATAGAGGGGGTTAAAGAGAGAGAGAGGGGGAGGGAAAGAGAGAGGCAAAGAGAAAGAGAGAGAGAGAGAGAGAGAGAGAGGAGAGAGAGGAGAGAGAGAGGAGAGAGAGAGAGAGAGAGAGGAGAGAGAGAGAGAGAGGAGAGGAGAGAGAGAGAGAGAGAGAGAGAGAGAGAGAGGAAGGGGGAGGAGATTGTGGAGTGAAGGGGTGGCGTAGTTGCAAGAGGGGGATCTCCAAGCTCTACCGTTGTGATTAAGTGGCGTAAGTTTAAGAGGGAATCCTGCTGCAGGGCTCTTACTGATGTCTGTATTGTTGCTGTGTAGAACGAGTGTCTGCAGAGACGCACGAAGACCTTACGGGAGAGCAGATGCTGCAAGATTCTTGGCTTGTACGAAATGAACCTCAGGTAAATTCCCACTCCTCACTTAACTTGGCAAACCTTATGCAGCCTACACACACACACACACACACACACACACACACACACACACACACACACACACACACACACACACACACACACACACACACACACACACACACACACACACACTGCAAAATATAAGAGAAGTAATAAACAACTTATACGCTGAATGAGACCTTTTCAGTTTGAGAGGAAAATTCGCGCAGTTAAAAAGGTGATAAATTGTCTTGGTAATCAGATGTGATGAGCGAGGTGACGCAGATCCGTATTTGTCCCAGTAATATATTTTTTATATTATATAAATGATTTACCAAAAGGAATAAAATCTATATGCATATGTCTGAAAAAAAATGAAAAAAAGGTAAAATAAATCATAATCTGACAGTAAATCTGTACAGGATGACTTGGAAAAATTGAGTAAATGGAGCGATTGATGGATGGATGATAGAATGTAGTGCAGATTAATGTCGTGTAATGGAAATGGGAGAAAGGAGATTAAACCTCATGAACAATATATACTGTAATAAAGTTGGTAGAATTACCGACAATATGTAAAGTAAAAGGACACAAGTGCAACTAATGTGACATTTTATTGTGGCAACGTTTCGCTCTCCAGGAGCTTTATCAAGCCATTACCTGCAATGGCTTGATAAAGCTCCTGGAGAGCGAAACGTTGCCACAATAAAATGTCACATTAGTTGCACTTGTTTCCTTTTACTTTACAACAATATATACCGTCATAAAATACTGAAAGTGTCAGACAGAAACACTTATTAGTTGTTATGAAGAAAAAAATGTCTCCGGAAAATAATTTCAACGAATTCATAAGCTAATCTGCTGAAATATAAAATAAATTTCAAATATTGAATCGGAGAAATTAAGTAAAAAATGATGTTGTCAAAATACGTTAGTTAGGCATAGAATATTTTAGTTAGGCATAGAATGCTTTAGTTAGGCATAGAAAACTTTAGTGAGGCATAGAATACGTTAGTTAGGCATAGAATACGTTAGTTAGGCATAGAAAAATTTAGTGAGGCATAGAATACGTTAGTTAGGCATAGAATACGTTAGTTAGGCATAGAAAACTTTAGTGAGGCATAGAATACGTTAGTTAGGCATAGAATACGTTAGTTGGGCATAGAAAAATTTAGTGAGGCATAGAATACTTTAGTTAGGCATAGAATACTTTAGTTAGGCATAGAATACGTTAGTTAGGCATAGAAAACTTTAGTTAGGAATAGAATACGTTAGTTAGGCATATAATACGTTAGTTAGGCATATAAAACTTTAGTGAGGCATAGAATACGTTAGTTAGGCATAGAATACGTTAGTTAGGCATAGAAAACTTTAGTGAGGCATAGAATACTTTAGTTAGGCATAGAATACTTTAGTTAGGCATAGAATACGTTAGTCAGGCATAGAAAACTTTAGTTAGGCATAGAATACGTTAGTTAGGCATAGAATACGTTAGTTAGGCATAGAAAACTTTAATGAGGCATAGAATACGTTAGTTAGGCATAGAATACGTTAGTTAGGCATAGAATACGTTAGTTAGGCATAGAAAACTTTAATGCGGCATAGAATACTTTAGTTAGGCATAGAATACTTTAGTTAGGCATAGAATACTTTAGATAGGCATAGAATACTTTAGTTAGGCATAGAATACTTTAGTGAGGCATAGAATACTTTAGTGAGGCATAGAATACTTTAGTTAGGCATAGAATACGTTAGTTAGGCATAGAAAACTTTAGTTAGGCATAGAATACTTTAGATAGGCATAGAATGCTTTAGTTAGGCATAGAATACTTTAGTTAGGCATATAATACTTTAGATAGGCATAGAATACTTTAGTTAGGCATAGAATACTTTAGTTAGGCATAGAATACTTTAGTTAGGCATAGAATACTTTAGATAGGCATAGAATACTTTAGTTAGGCATAGAATACGTTAGTTAGGCATAGAAAACTTTAGTTAGGCATAGAATACTTTAGATAGGCATAGAATACTTTAGTTAGGCATAGAATACTTTAGTTAGGCATAGAATACTTTAGTTAGGCATAGAATACTTTAGTTAGGCATAGAATACGTTAGTTAGGCATAGAATACGTTAGTTAGGCATATAAAACGTTAGTTAGGCATAGATGCGTTAGTTAGGCATAGAATACGTCAGTTAGGCATAGAAAACTTTAGTGAGACATAGAATACTTTAGTTAGGCATAGAATACTTTAGTTAGGCATAGAATACGTTATTTAGGCATAGAATACGTTAGTTAGGCTTAGAATACTTTAGTTAGGCATAGAAAACTTTAGTTAGGCATAGAAAACATTAGTTAGGCATAGAATACGTTAGTTAGGCATAGAATACTTTAGTTAGGCATAGAATACTTTAGTTAGGCATGGAATACGTTAGTTAGACATAGAAAACGTTAGTTAGGCATAGAAAACGTCAGTTAGGCATAGAATACGTTAGTGAGGCATAGAATACGTTAGTTAGGCATAGAAAACGTTACTTAGGCATAGAAAACGTTACTTAGGCATAGAAAACGTTAGTTAGGCATTGAATACGTTAGTTAGGCATAGAAAACGTTAGTTAGGCATAGCATACGTTTGTTAAGCATATAATACGTTAGTTATGCGTAAAATACGTTAGTTAGGCATAGAAAACGTCATTTAGGCATAGAATACGTTAGTTAGGCATTGAATACATTACTTAGGCATTGAATACATTAGTTAGGCATAGAAAACGTTAGTTAGGCATAGAATACGTTTGTCAGGCATAAAATACGCAGCATTTGTGTGGCTCCCAAACACAAACATGAATAATTTAGAAAAGTTCGAACAAAAACGCTACAAAATGTCTACTTGTGTTGAAAATTTGAGTTATGATGAAATGTTGAAAACATTAAAGACCGCCCAAGTTCACTGATAGCTGGAAAAGAGGAGACATGATAACCGCTTGGAAGGATACGTCAAGAT
This sequence comes from Cherax quadricarinatus, assembly GCF_038502225.1. Lineage (NCBI taxonomy): Eukaryota > Metazoa > Arthropoda > Malacostraca > Decapoda > Parastacidae > Cherax > Cherax quadricarinatus. The sequence goes on along the minus strand of NC_091311.1, from coordinate 38,702,586 downwards.
TTCTGGATACCTGCAAGAGAGATAACATGACACCAGAGGTGTAAACAGATGGGAGTGTCGAGCCGAAGTAATACTAGATTTTTTTCTTTTCGGAGATTGTGGTTGACCAATGGAATGATTTGAAAGAGGAGGCAGTAAATGCTACTATCATTGGAATAAAAATATGTGTACAAATTATTGAAGACGAGGCACCATTAACACACACATACACACACACACATACACACACACACACACACACACACACACACAAACACACACACACACACACACACACACACACACACACACACACAGAAGGGATAGACTCAGAAGTGTCCTTGTTTGCAGATGATGTGAAGTTAATGAGAAGAATCAAATCGGATGAGGATCAGGCAGGACTACAAAGAGACCTGGACAGGCTACAAGCCTGGTCCAGAAACTGGCTCCTTGAGTTTAACCCTGCCAAATGCAAAGTCATGAAGATTGGGGAAGGGCAAAGAAGACAGCAGACACAATATAGTTTAGATGGCCAAAGACTGCAAACCTCACTCAAGGAAAAAGATCTGGGGGTGAGTATAACACCGAGCATATCTCCTGAGGCGCACATAAATCAGATAACTGCTGCAGCATACGGGCGCCTGGCAAACCTACGGATAGCGTTCCGATACCTCAATAAGGAGTCGTTCAAGACACTGTATACCATTTACGTCAGGCCCATACTGGAGTATGCAGCACCAGTTTGGAATCCACACCTAGTCAAGCACGTCAAGAAATTAGAGAAAGTGCAAAGGTTTGCAACAAGACTAGTCCCAGAGCTACGGGGATTGTCGTACGAAGAAAGGTTGAGGGAAATAGGCCTGACGACACTGGAGGCCAGGAGGGTCAGGGGAGACATGATAACGACATATAAAATACTGCGCAGAATAGATACGGTGGACAAAGACAGGATGTTCCAGAGATGGGACACATACACAAGAGGTCACAATTGGAAGTTGAAGACTCAAATGAATCAAAGGGATGTTAGGAAGTATTTCTTCAGTCATAGAGTAGTCAAGTCGTGGAATAGTCTAGAAAGTGAAGTAGTGGAGGCGGGAACCATACATAGTTTTAAGGCGAGGTATGATAAAGCTCATGGAGCAGGGAGAGAGAGGACCTAGTAGCAATCAGTGAAGAGGCGGGGCCAGGAGCTATGACTCGACCCCTGCAACCACAAATAGGTGAGTACAAATAGGTGAGTACACACACACACACACACACATACACACACACACACACAAAGACACAGGAAACGTAGGTGGAGGCAACAAAACACCATGTACCACCCCACGTCTACATATACCAGAGCTCATATTTTTTCACTCTTAATTGCAGTTCGCTAACACAACGCTTGTGTACAGAGTGTGATGAAGCAAAGGACTCGCAGCCACACACACAAAGACACACAAACACACACCTGCAACCACAATTAGGTGAGTACACAATCACACACAGTGAAGAGGATGGGCCAGGAGCTATAAATCGACCCCTGCAACGACAATTAGGTGAGTAAACACACACACACACACACATACACTGAAGGACACAATAGCCATTCCATGTGACACTGCAGGTGGAATATATAATAGTAATCCTCAAATGTATGACACTCTAGTTTCTGCGTATAGTATACCAAATGAGAAATATGACCAGCGATTCTCTCTCTCTCTCTCTCTCTCTCTCTCTCTCTCTCTCTCTCTCTCTCTGTCTTCCCTCCAGTACTCTGCTACATCGCAGAAGAATCGACGCAGCAGCCTCGTATCATGCTCCAACAAACACAAGAAGCTGTGATAGCAGAAACTGCTATTGTTTTATGGAGACACAGCGGCACAGCGGCCCAGGTGGCACTGTGCATGTCACTCCGTACACGCCGAGTTGAAATTGACCCTCATTTTAGCCACAAAATCTGGTGCCTTCACCATAAAGCTCTTCCCGAGTCATTTAACTATAGAATAAAAAAGTGAATTACTCAGTTATGAACTGTGATTTCGATGAATCAGAGATACAACTGAATAAAAAAAATATGACTGTTTTCGGCCACAGTAAGATACTCTAAAGTTTTTGACAAGGGGAAGTACTTGGCCCAACCATGGGCGAAACGTTGTCAAGTCGAAAGTTTGTACCCTTTACACGTTTTCCACTCACTATTTTCATATCTCGTCATCTTCGTCCAAACTGCGATTTCAGATAAAAACTGAAAAGAGTCATAATTATTTTTTAATACATAGAACGAATGGTTTTGAAAATTCTGTTCTCCATTCTAGATGTGTGCCTGGATGCTGCTGGGCTCTTGATCCAAAGAATTGAAGCTGCACTCCCTTCCTCATCTCAAACATTATTACATCCCATTCCTCAGGTGATGCTCATCTCTTAGACTTTTCCTTGAATAATACGATGCTTATCATCAGATAAATTGATTTAATATCAACGAATACTGTAGACAGGTTATTTTATGGCATATTATATTATATTATAGCTTATATTATATTTTGATGATCAAATGTAATCGATAAGAAACACCTGAATGAAATATGAAGTGAACGATTATATTTTATGTTTGGCATCAGCAAATTTTACAGCCAGTGTTGAGGGTGATGCGTTGCGCAGTAGCACCAGAACAACAGCAGCAGCAGCATAACACTACGAGTAGCAGCAGCAGCAGACTCTCACCAGCAGACGCAACACCAGCAGCAGCAACAACAGCAGACCCAACACCAACAGCAGAATTAACAACAACAACAACAGCTGCTTAAGCATCAGCAGCACTAACATCAATAGCAACTGCAGCAATGCCAACAGCACCCGAAGGTACAACACCACCACTTGCAGCAGCAGCAGCAGCAGCAGCAGCAGCAGCAGCAGCAGCAGCAGCAGCAGCAGCAGCAGCAGCAGCAGCAGCAGCAGCAGCAGCAGCAGCAGGTGCCACCCAAGGTTGTATGTTTTGCCTGGTCTAAGTGCAGTAAACAATTGTGCTGTTTTAATCTAGTTTATTCGTTGAACGCCACCCACGCCACCCACACCGCCCACCCACGCCACCCACACCGCCCACCCACGCCACCCACACTGACCAAACCAACCACAAATTTCTAAATAAAGAACATGCTATAAATATTCTCCTTCATATTCACTGGGGAAACGCTGATCCTTGGATCAAGAGCTCTTCACTAGCATCAACCCACCCTCCAATCTCAATTGAAATTTGCTGTCGTAAAGAAATCCTGTATGCGAAGCTGTGTAAGTCATTTTCAAGGAAACTGAGGATGTTAGGTTGAATTATTGGGTCATTAAACCTATCTACGATGTACTACAATATCTACTACACGAGGATCATTAAGCCTATCTGTTATACGAGGGTCATTAAACATATCTACTACACGAGGGTCATTAAACATATCTACTATACGAGGGTCATTAAACATATCTACTATACGAGGGTCATTAAGCATATCTACTACACGAGGGTCATTAAGCTTATCTGTTATACGAGGGTCATTAAACATATCTACTACACGAGGGTCATTAAACATATCTACTACACGAGGGTCATTAAACATATCTACTATACGAGGGTCATTAAACATATCTACTACACGAGGGTCATTAAACATATCTACTACACGAGGGTCATTAAACATATCTACTATACGAGGGTCATTAAACATATCTACTACACGAGGGTCATTAAGCTTATCTGTTATACGAGGGTCATTAAACATATCTACTACACGAGGGTCATTAAGCTTATCTGTTATACGAGGGTCATTAAACATATCTACTACACGAGGGTCATTAAACATATCTACTATACGAGGGTCATTAAACATATCTACTACACGAGGGTTATTAAGCCTATCTACTATCTACTACAATATCTACTACACCTGTACCTCACCAGTTAAGGATTACTTAATTCCTGAAACTGGAACTGGAGCAAAATCTCAGTGTAATACACACTGAGACACACTTTTTTCGGTGTAGCTATATACACTGAAAGATACACACCTCTCTGGGTATATACACTGAGAGATACACTTCTTTCTGTGTATATACACTAGGAGATACACTTCTTTCTGTGTATATACATTGAGAGTTACACTTTTTCTGTGTATGTATTCCAAGAGATACACAGCTCTCTGCATATAAACACTTAGAGATACATATCTGTGTACACACACACACACACACACACACACACACACACACACACACACTGAGAAATAGCAATAACATCTTTCTCACATACCTGTGTTTCTGTCATCATATATTAGCTTATTGATGCTTACTTTCACCAGAACTGGTAAAAGAGGCGTACAGCCGATCGTAACTAAGAAGAGACAGATGAAAAGTCAGCTTTTACCAAGCCAGTGACTGACCTGATAAAGCTGTACGCAGAGTGACACGTCCTCATAGTATATTCTGTTTCTGAGTGTTTTCTTCGCCGTTACTATGGACGTAACAATGGTAGTTTGCATTCACCAGTCCTCTTTGATTATATATGAAATATTAATTTCTTAAATGATTTATTACGTAGAATTAAACTTGACGTCAATGTATAGTTTTGTTGACATTTGTCATTATCCGCAAGGACCTATTCGATACTTTCATTAAAAACGTAAATTATGTAGCTCCGAGCACTAAATTTTGTAGTTTCGAGCATTAATTTTAAAATATTAGATTTTGTAGTCGAAGTGGCTAGTTTACTGTCCACCCCGAATCCATCTTGTAACGGGTAGAGGGAAGAGCCCATGAATACACAAAAGGCGCTGGAACTAGGCCCCGAAAGGGTTAACAGAGTACATCTGGATTTATATCTTCAGTTGGCTTATCTGTTGCAAGCAAATGTAAGAAATCTGCATTATGTCTTGTATATTATTCTCATTAGTAAGATATCTTGACATGTCATATAGAATATTATACTGTCTGTCTCTACATTCCCCAACAAGTGGACAATTAAGCACACAACGATCAAGATAATAAGCAAAGGGCTCGCTCCTTATATTTGGTTTGGTCATCATCTGTGTGTCTGCCAAGCTGCCAGAAGCACTTGAACAAATTAAATTTGATAACTTAATGTGAAACTGGAGCAAGAAAACTTGTCACCCTTTATGGATATATATTGTGTGCAGCAAATATAGTTCAGTTTACTGGGATTCATTTCCTTTTATTTGGCTACACTTATTTGGCAGCAGTTATACTGATGCTCTGCAGCAGTGAATTAAGTGGCTTAGTGGAAACTCCATTCACTGCAGTATTAATTATTTCTTCTGTTTTATAGAATAGCAGGATAAAATCAGTAAAGCTATCTACACCGCACTCTGTATACTACTTAAATTCAGAAATGGCATAAACCTCGGTAATAGATACCGACAAATTGCTTTAGAAAGACACGTGAAAAAATACTAGGACATATTTATTAGAAAACGTTTCGGTCCTAGGTTCTTGATCACTTCTAAAAGTGAAGTTTTCTCATAGATATGTCACGGTGCTTACTTACGTGTCTTTCTAAACAAAAATCAGAGATAGCTATATACTTACTTTTTTAAGTGGCTAGGTCTGAACAGATTAACATAATACATTATAAGACACAATAAGACACCCAGGGTGTGGCATTGAGGTTATTAAAAGAGTTATTTTGGGATTGTTTCTACAGGCACACAGACTCTGTTCTCCACTACATCTACAACAGTAAAACACCATCTGCACTGCGTAGTTCAAGCGTCCTAGTCCAGATTTATTTATATAAGGTTTATAAACCAATATATATTGCTCGAGAGTCAGAAAAAAAATCACGAAATTCAATGAAAGCCTATAGAAAGCTTCAAAAACTTTGCCACAATATCTGTCACAACATGTGCTACAATATATGTCACATGTGCCACAACATGTGTTGCGACACGCGCCATAATATGTCATAACTTAATAGAAAATTCTACCCAATTATCCCAGCAAAACTGGCAACTGTGAGCATCAGTTACCATCAGGAACTCTGGTGATGCTTCTGTGTAAAAAAATTATATCAAGGACTAATGATTCTTACTGTTGTAAATGCAGGTGTGTGTGTGTGTGTGTGTGTGTGTGTGTGTGTGTGTGTGTGTGTGTGTGTGTGTGTGTGTGTGTGTGTGTGTGTGTGTGTGTGTGTGTGCGTGCGTGTGTGTGTGTGTGTGTGTGTGTGTGTGTGTGTGTGTGTGCGTGTGCGTGTGCGTGTGTGTGTGCGTGTGCGTGTGCGTGTGCGTGTGCGTGTGCGTGTGTGTGTGTGTGTGTGTGTGTGTGTGTGTGTGTGTGTGTGTGTGTGTGTGTTGTAATGTGTGAAATGGAAGGTTTTAGCAACACGCTCTGAGAGTTTAATTTAAATAAAACGATAAGATCATTGAAATTATTCCAGACAGATGACAAAGTTCGCATTTCTATCACATACCTCATGTTAATTTCATCTTACGCAATATTCTCACTGTTCAGTATTCGCATGACAGCATCACTTGTACCCACAAGCTGGACGCAGCAGCCACCTCAGTGCTCATTGTTAGCATGACAGCATCACTTGTACCCACAAGCTGGACGCAGCCAGCCACCTCAGTGCTCATTGTTAGCATGACAGCATCACTTGTACCCACAAGCTGGACGCAGCCAGCCACCTCAGTGCTCATTGTTAGCATGACAGCATCACTTGTACCCACAAGCTGGACGCAGCCAGCCACCTCAGTGCTCATTGTTAGCATGACAGCATCACTTGTACCCACAAGCTGGACGCAGCCAGCCACCTCAGTGCTCATTGTTAGCATGACAGCATCACTTGTACCCACAAGCTGGACGCAGCCAGCCACCTCAGTGCTCATTGTTAGCATGACAGCATCACTTGTACCCACAAGCTGGAAGCAGCCAGCCACCTCAGTGCTCATTGTTAGCATGACAGCATCACTTGTACCCACAAGCTGGGCGCAGCCAGCCACCTCAGTGCTCATTGTTAGCATGACAGCATCACTTGTACCCACAAGCTGGGCGCAGCCAGCCACCTCAGTGCTCATTGTTAGCATGACAGCATCACTTGTACCCACAAGCTGGACGCAGCCAGCCACCTCAGTACTCATTAATGGTTAGCATGACAGCATCACTTGTACCCACAAGCTGGACGCAGCAGCCACCTCAGTGCTCATTGTTAGCATGACAGCATCACTTGTACCCACCAGCTGGACGCAGCCAGCCACCTCAGTGCTCATTGTTAGCATGACAGCATCACTTGTACCCACCAGCTGGACGCAGCCAGCCACCTCAGTGCTCATTGTTAGCATGACAGCATCACTTGTACCCACCAGCTGGACGCAGCCAGCCACCTCAGTGCTCACTGTTAGCATGACAGTATTACTTGCCCACAGCTCGACGCGGCCATAACCTTGAGTTGTCTCTCCACCAAGAACAATGTCATTGTAGCACCACATTACACTGCCATGTCTGATAACACGACATCATACAACTCTGCACTAGAGTACCTCCTACAAAAAAGCTTCAACAGGAATTATATAAGAGCATAAGAAAGAAAAGGGACACAACAATAGACAAGTCCTCACTCCCAGCTTTTCTCGATCATATATTTGTTTAACCTTTGATAAAAGGTACCTAGAGTGCTTACCTCAGTGACGCTGCACGGGAGTTTGTTCCAATAATCTGCTATTATATTGCCATTATTTTCTTGAACCATATATTACTTACACTTTTGTTGTACTGGCTACACACACATCTAGATTACAGTGAATAATATAAGAACATAAGAAAGAAGGAACACTGCAGAAGGCCTACTGGCCCATACGAGACAGGTCCAAGTCTCCTACCGCCTTAAGCCAATGCTCCAACCTAGTCAGGGCAGGTCACATTCACTTAAGGAAGGAACACGGCAACTGACCTAGTAACACAAGCTAATCAGGTCCAACTCACACCAACCCACACCCACTCATGTATTTATCTAACCTATTTTTAAAACTACACAACGTTTTAGCCTCAATAACTGTACTCGGGAGTTTGTTCCACTCATCCACAACTCTATTAACCAAGTAATACGTATGTTCATTTTAATAGTATTTAGTCTCCACAATAACCCACGGCAGTGAACAGAGATAAGAGATCTACCACAAATAACAAGTTTGTCTGCAGTGATTTTGTGATAGCTAGGCCATAGATAAACTAAGCCCACTGAAGTCTAGATGTGATAAACCTTTTTGTTCAAAACAGACGTCATATTCGTGTGTGTCTTTTACTTATCTTGTGCTCACATGAAATGAAATGTATATGAAACACCAAAGGAACTGCTGAGTAGATAGTCACATGACCAAGACCCATGCCAGGGGATTTTTCCATTACCCCCCCCCCCCAAAAAAAAAATAGCAACTCTCATCATCCAGACTAAGTCCACCGTCTGACGATTGAGACACTTATGCAGCATATGGGAATCTTTATTCAGGAAACGTTTCGCCACACAGTGGCTTCATCAGTCCAATACAAAGAGGAAGGCGTAAGGAGAGGAGGAGAATGAGGTAATCAGTCCCTCAACCTGGAGTCGATGTGTTCAGTCCATCAATCTTGTAGAATGTACAGCATAGGGCCGCAGATGTGGCTTATATACTGTAGTGAGGTGACGTGAAGCAGATGGAGGCGGGGTCATAGTGGTACCATCCACTAGTCGAAGTAGGTCTTCGTCCAAAGGTTGAACAAGTGTTGAAGAATTCTTTGTAACAAGACCCCATGATGCTGCCGTGTCTGACAGTTGTGATGAATGGTTTGAAAAACCGACAAGTTGAAGATTGAGACACTTATGCAGCATATGGGAATCTTTATTCAGGAAACGTTTCGCCACACAGTGGCTTCATCAGTCCAATACAAAGAGGAAGGCGTAAGGAGAGGAGGAGAATGAGGTAATCAGTCCCTCAACCTGGAGTCGATGTGTTCAGTCCATCAATCTTGTAGAATGTACAGCATAGGGCCGCAGATGTGGCTTATATACTGTAGTGAGGTGACGTGAAGCAGATGGAGGCGGGGTCATAGTGGTACCATCCACTAGTCGAAGTAGGTCTTCGTCCAAAGGTTGAACAAGTGTTGGACAAGTATTGGACTGATGAAGCCACTGTGTGGCGAAACGTTTCCTGAATAAAGATTCCCATATGCTGCATAAGTGTCTCAATCTTCAACTTGTCGGTTTTTCAAACCATTCATCACATAAGTCCACCGTCTCTAGGACAGGTCAGCCAGCGGCTACTGTTGTTATTATGGTCACTGGCTACCCAACTTTCACATACATACATATGTCCCTAGACATATCACTTCCTGGCCTCCCCCTCCATAGTGCTGGCTCGGCTGAACGGGTCATCTTTTGACAAGACCCATGTCAGGTGATTTTTTTTCCCCGACAATAACAACATATATGCTTTGCTGTTTTTATTTTCATGGAGAAAAACATGTGTCATTATTCACTTTCCCTTTTTTTCCATTTTTGTGTTAGAAATATTTCAGCAGAACTCTTACCCACAAGTTGAAGATTGAGACACTTATGCAGCATATGGGAATCTTTATTCAGGAAACGTTTCGCCACACAGTGGCTTCATCAGTCCAATACAAAGAGGAAGGCGTAAGGAGAGGAGGAGTATGAGGTAATCAGTCCCTCAGCCTGGAGTCGATGTGTTCAGTCCATCAATCTTGTAGAATGTACAGCATAGGGCCGTAGACGTGGCTTATATACTGTAGTGAGGTGACTTGAAGCAGACGGAGGCGGAATCATAGTGGTAACATCCACTAGTCGAAGTAGGTCTTTGTCCAAAGGTTGAACAAGCGTTGAAGAATTTTTTGTAAGAAGATCCCATGATGCTGCAGTGTCTGACAGTGTCAGACACTGCAGCATCATGGGATCTTCTTACAAAGAATTCTTCAACGCTTGTTCAACCTTTGGACAAAGACCTACTTCGACTAGTGGATGTTACCACTATGATCCCGCCTCCGTCTGCTTCAAGTCACCTCACTACAGTATATAAGCCACGTCTACGGCCCTATGCTGTACATTCTACAAGATTGATGGACTGAACACATCGACTCCAGGCTGAGGGACTGATTACCTCATACTCCTCCTCTCCTTACGCCTTCCTCTTTGTATTGGACTGATGAAGCCACTGTGTGGCGAAACGTTTCCTGAATAAAGATTCCCATATGCTGCATAAGTGTCTCAATCTTCAACTTGTCGGTTTTTCAAACCATTCAGCACAACTCTTACCCACACATTTTTCGTTAAAAATTTTCGACTAGTGGAGGCGATCGGTTTATTACTTTAGAAAATCAGCTACCAGCGGTTGGGGAGGTTATGGTACTGTAGGTGACAGCGTGGATACGGGTGTTGGTCGAACAAGCGGCTGTAAACAAACACTTCACACTTGCTTGTTCTGAGAGAGTTATGGGGGAAGGGGGAGAACAGATGTGCAGGTGAGTGCACACCTGTGGAAGAGCGTCGCTGTTACCACCTTGGGAAAAACGTAGATGGGGGTGTCTATGTGGTAAAGTTACACCATGATGTAAACACATTATTAGGTTCAAAGAAGAGCCGAGGGAGCTACTATATAAGAAGCCGTTTTCCATCAAGACCGTGTAACCCAGAGAAGAAAATTCATTCCCCATCATTTGCACAATAGCTGTTTTAAATTCTACATCTACTGTTTATAGTTTAATAACCTTTTTATTTTACCTTGCGTGTGTTTATGATAAAATAAAGAGTTGTAAGTAGAAACAAAACACTCGTAAAATAGCGTTAGTCTCTATTACAACAGTTTCACTCAAGGGGGAACTCTGTCAAGTTAGGACTTTACTAAAAATCTTTACCTAATAAAGCTCCTAATGAGCGAAACATTATATAAACTCTTAAGCTATTTCATTTGTCTTGTCATCAATTTGTTGCCTCATCCAACCAAATAATTGTACATCTGTCCTCAGTTAAATTATAAAATTTACGATAGAACAGTCATGCATCTAGAAATAACCAAGTTGACAAGGCAGTCATTGACAACGACAAAATTAATGGTTTTAAAAAAACAATAGGAATCGAAAAGAGACGCATGAGAGAAACGTTCACCAGATCTAATATATCTTGAGCCAGGGGATTAAGAGACGTAATAAACAAAGAGTAACTAACTGACTACATATGTAGAAAAGTTAGTATTATCAGTATTCGAGACCTGTTATAATTTGACTAGTAGGAACATGTGTGCTGAATGCCATTCACAAGTTATTCAACACCTGCAGAAGCAATCTAAAAAAAAAAGGAATGATGCCACAAAAAAGCATAAATATCTGCATAAAAAACCTTTAAAAAGATGAAGGATCAGATTGAAGGACTCTGAATGGTTAAACTTAAAGTGTGCTATAGTAACCCCTCCCACACCAACCAAACTTAGAAAACGATCGTGATCAACTTCTTTGAGTCGAATCATTCTACGAGAGGAAGGGGTGGGAGGGGTATTTGATGTTTGTGAAAGGGGAGGGGGGTGTTTTTGATCCAAAGAATTACAGCTATATCCTTCGCCTCCCATGTGCTGGATGACCCCCTGCAGATTTAGCGCTTCTCCGTGAATATGATAATAATAATAATAATTCTGGTTGAGATTTTGAAATTTCAAGACACGAAAGGTGGGTAATGGAGGATTTTATTTTCAGCCAAAAAAGACTGGAGAATATTTACCTAGAATTTAACAGTTTCATGACATGTTAGAGGTAGTCTGGGACCGTCTTTGAGAAGAGGTTATGGTTGAGTCAGCAAGGAGTAACCTGAGCATTACCTACTTCCACTAGTGGACCCCGCCCATCGGTGACGATGCTTTTAACTGCTGCACCCCATCGGACTCCGTATAAGTGTCCATCTTCCTGCATGTGCTTCAGATTCATCAAAACTAAAGTGGTGAACACCTAGGGTGAGGGACCGATTACCTCGTATTTTACTAGTAATCTTCAATCTCTACACCCTCTAGGTTGAGGGACTGATTACATCATCTACTGTCACCAGTTAATGAGCTCTGTACTGAACTGATAAAGCCACTGGTTGGTGAAACGTCTTTATAATAGAGCTAGACACTTGTGGCACATGAGCCTCATTCATCAATAAACTATTTGGGCCAAGTCCTGGCAAACATGCAAACCCTGATAATTAATCTTGATCACTAAAAATCATGGGGAAAAAATCACAATTTGGTCCAGAGGGAACCGAAAATATCTTATAAAGCTTTAACTTTATACAGCTTTACAAGAGACATCGAACTTAACAAATTTATTGACCTCTTCAAAGGGAGAAAGTTTGCGTGAAATGCCGAGATTATTTCTCATATTTGTTGCTACTCTGTCAACCATCTGCACAGTGATTGTACCTTCTGCTATACTTTTTTTTATCTGGAAGTCACTGTGTACTATTTACCCGTGTTTACTGTACTTGGAGAGAAAGATACAGCTCCTTCCTAGAGTCTACCTGGAGGACATTCCGGGGATCAACGCCCCCGCGGCCCGGTCCACGACCAGGCTTCCCAGTGGATCAGGGCCTGATCAACGAGGCTGATCAACGAGGCTGAGTGAATTTTATTGCAACGATTCGCCTGTGAAACGATCATCTTCATTTTCTTATTAATTCTGGATGACAGTCAACTTCACCTCACCTACAGTAACTGCTGTTACTACTGTTGTTGTTGCTGTTGTTGTTGTTGTTGTTGTTGTTGTTGCTGCTGCTGCTGATGTTATCGAGTAAATCTGAATTTGGCGACGAGTTTTAACGCGCTCTAATGATAATTTTTGTTTGGGAACTGATTTCGATTTTCATTCCTGCTATCAAAAACTATGTTTATGGGTGTTGAGTTCTCTTTGTGTGCTGGTTGTCAGCCGCAACACTTGTCTCTCTGCAGCTGTACCTGTGTACACCTGTGTCTGCAGTTTTACTAGTGTACACCTGTGTATTTCCAGTTTCACCTATGTCCCTGCAGCTTCATCTCACTCATGTCCCTTACACATACATGCAAACACACACACTAGCTGAGGTGGCCAGAATGGCCCACCTGGTTAGGGCAAAGTCACTAGTTGTGGGTCATTTCAGTTACAAGGAGATCGACTGGGAAAACCTGAAGCCACATGGGGGGGGGAGCAGAAATGTGGATGGCATGTGGATGGAGGTGGTACTGGAAAATCTCATGTATCGACATGTCAGGGACACTACCAGAGAGAGAAAGGAGAGGATGAACCAGCAAGGGTAGACTGTATATTTATCTTGAACAGTTCAGACATAGGGAACATTACACATGAAAGGCCCCTCGAAGCTAGTGATCTTGTGGTTTTAGGCTTCGAATACATTGTACAGTCAATACTAGAGAGCGAAGTCCCGAGACCTGGTGGCAAAAGCTCTCGTTTCACAAGATGAAGGTCCGGGTTCGATTCCCGGCGAAGAGGTAGAAACATTCGGCGTGTTTCCTTACAATAGTTGTCTATGCTGTCCTGGGAGTTAGTCGACGGGTGTGGGTCGCATCCTTGGACAAAACTGACCTAATTTGCCCGAAATGCTCTGCACAACAAGCGACTTTCTATATAGTAGTATGTCATTGATTTCAGATAGGCCTACCTTGTACATGTACTTGTAGTACATAAAGATATTATTATTATTATTATTATTCAGCAGCGCGAGAAGGATGGGAGAAGCGAAGCTACAAAAGAGGGAATTAAACAGGCACGAGGTAATACCTGCACGAGGTGCAGTGGGGAAGAAAACTGGAGGGAAAGACTGTAAATGAAATAATGGAGCACAAGACAGAGAAGTTCGTATCCGAGGACAACAGGAACAACCGGAACACCAGAACGTATCCTCGGTTCACCCTAAGGTGTAGAGAGGCCAAACTAAGCGTGTTAGAACATGGAGGAAGGATAGTAGACAAAGGATCCAGGAAAATAAGGAGATGAGTCGATGAGTCAAAAATAAATATGCATAGACAAGGAGGGAGGAAAATCACAAGAATTGGCAAAGAAGTGTGTGAGGATGACTCACGAAATCGTAATGACACGATTGCAAACAAACTATACCACGGGTGGGGATAGAACCCGCGATCAGAGAGTCTCAAAACTCCAGACCGTCGCGTTAGCCACTAGACCAGCTACCCACAATAAAATTCATCCAACTAGGTATATTTCTACACCATAGGAAGGTTAGCATAGGCACCACTGTGACCACAAATGCAAGTTTTTTACAGACGAATCTCCAGCTAGCGTGGCCGTGACGAACTCTAGCTCAAGTCCCCTCAAAACAGTCAACATGATTCGTCTGTAAAAACTTGCATTTGTGATCACATTGGTGCCTATGCTAACCTTCCTATGGTGTAGAAATATACCTAGTTGGACTAATCTTACTGTGGCTAGCTGGTCCAGTGGCTAACGCGACGGTCTGGAGTTTTGAGACTCTCTGATCGCGGGTTCTATCCCCGCCCGTGGTATGGATTTTTTTAAGTATGTGAGGAGCTCAACACGAGATTTAAGGAGGTAAAGTACTGTGGATATTAACTGGGACAGTGATGAAATGAGATATTTATTTGGAAAATTAATGTTTATATAAAAAATAGGCTGCAATGATATGACAGATAATTGATTTAATAAGAAATACGACTGTCTTATATAGTTTTTATAAGCATTGCTATACGCTTTGACACAGAAACAGCCGAATAATTGCTGCGGCATGTGAGAGCCTGGCAAACCTAAGAACAGCGTTTCGAAACCTAAGTAAGGAGTCATTCAAGACACTGCACACCGTGTACGTCAGGCCCATACTGGAGTACGCAGCATCAATATGGAGGCCACACCTGGTCAAGCATGTCAAGAATTTAGGGAAAGAGAAAGGTTTGCAACAAGACTAGTCCCGGAGCTAAGGGGTATGTCTTTTGAGGAGAGGTTTAAGGAAATCAACCTGACGACAATGGAGGATCGGAGGGAAGGGGGGACATGACAACGACGTATAAAATACCGAGAGGAATTGACAAACTGACAGGGACAGCATATTGCAGAGATGGGACACAGCAACAAGGGGTCACAATTGGACGTTGAAAACTTAGATGAGTCACTGGGATGTTAGGAAGTATCTCTTTAGTCACAGAGCTGTCAGGAAGTGGAATAATCTAGTGAGTGATGTAGAGGAGGCAGGATACATACATACAGCTTTAAGAAGAGTTTCGATAAAGCTCATGGGGAGGAAGAGAGTGGACCTAATAGCGACCAGTGAAGAGGCGGGGCCAGGAACTGTGATTCAACTCCTGCAACCCGAAATAGGTGAGTACACACACACACACACACAGCCACATCAGGAGGAAAACAACAGTCAAGGACCAGATAATCAGACTGAGGAAGGGTGATGGGGAATTCACAAGAAACGACCAAGAGGTATGTCAGGAGCTCAACACAAGATTTAAAGAGGTATTTACAGTGGAAACCAGTAGGACTCCAGGAAATCAGAACAGGGGGGCACACCAGCAAGTGCTGGATGAGGTACATATAACCAAGGAGAAGGTGAAGAAGCTGCTATGCGAACTTGACACCTCAAAGGCGGTGGGACCAGACAACATCTCTCCATGGGTCCTTAAAGAGGGAGCAGAGATATTGTGTGAGCCATTAACAAAGATCTTCAACACATCATTTGAAACTGGGCAACTCCCTGAGGTATGGAAAATGGCAAATGTAGTCCCAATTTTTAAAAAGGGAGACAGACATGAGGCACTAAACTACAGACCTGTATCACTAACGTGTATAGTATGCAAGGTCATGGAGAAGATCATCAGGAGGAGAGTGGTGGGGCACCTGGAAAGAAACAAGTGTATAATTGACAACCAGCACGGTTTCAGGGAAGGAAAATTCTGTGTCATAAACCTACTAGAGTTTTATGACAAGGTGACAGAAGTAAGACAAGAGAGAGAGGGGTGGATCGACTGCATATTTTTGGACTGCAAGAAGGCCTTCGACACAGTTCCTCACAAGAGGTTACTGCAAAAGCTAGAGGATCAGGCACACATAACAGGAAAGGCACTGCAATGGATCAGAGAATATCTGACAGGGAGGCAACAACGAGTCATGGTACGCGACGAGGTGTCAGAGTGGGCGCCTGTGACAAGCGGGGTTCCACAGGGGTCAGTCCTAGGACTTGTGCTGTTCTTGGTATATGTGAACGACATAACGGAAGGGATAGACTCAGAAGTGTCCTTGTTTGCAGATGATGCGAAGTTAATGAGAAGAATCAAATCGGATGAGGATCAGGCAGGACTACAAAGAGACCTGGACAGGCTACAAGCCTGGTCCAGCAACTGGCTCCTTGAATTTAACCCTGCCAAATGCAAAGTCATGAAGATTGGGGAAGGGCAAAGAAGACCGCAGACACAATATAGTTTAGATGGCCAAAGACTGCAAACCTCACTCAAGGAAAAAGATCTGGGGGTGAGTATAACACCGAGCATATCTCCTGAGGCGCACATCAATCAGATAACTGCTGCAGCATACGGGCGCCTGGCAAACCTACGGATAGCGTTCCGATACCTCAGTAAGGATTCGTTTAAGACTCTGTATACCATTTACGTCAGGCCCATACTGGAGTATGCAGCACCAGTTTGAAATCCACACCTAGTCAAGCACGTCAAGAAATTAGAGAAAGTGCAAAGGTTTGCAACAAGACTAGTCCCAGAGCTACGGGGATTGTCCTACGAAGAAAGGTTGAGGGAAATCGGCCTTACGACACTGGAGGACAGGAGGGTCAGGGGAGACATGATAACGACATATAAAATACTGCGCGGAATAGACAAGGTGGACAAAGACGGGATGTTCCAGAGAAGGGACACAGACACAAGAGGTCACAATTGGAAGTTGAAGACTCAGATGAATCAAAGGAATGTTAGGAAGTATTTCTTCAGTCATAGAGTAGTCAGGTCGTGGAATAGCCTAGAAAGTGACGTAGTGGAGGCAGGAACCATACATAGTTTTAAGGCGAGGTATGATAGAGCTCATGGGGCAGGGAGAGAGAGGACCTAGTAGCAATCAGCGAAGAGGCGGGGCCAGGAGCTAAGACTCGACCCCTGCAACCACAAATAGGTGAGTACAAATAGGTGAGTACACACACACACACACACATCTTAGATTGAGTTTTATTCCCAGTGCAACCTTCCATTGCTGCTGAAAGCTTGGTAATGTCATCATATTTTTTCCTCTAGCTCATTCAGGGTTATTTATCCGTCCTTCCCAGAAACTGCAACTCTTCCTCGTACCATTATGTCACTATCACGCATCATCTTGAGTCTGCTCGTTTTGTGAGAACAGTTAAGGATCGTGCCTGTCTCCCGACGTTAGATCGAGCCTTCATCACTCCTTTACGCTTAATGATCCACATGGGATTAGTGCTTCGCATGTAGTTACGTCTTTATTCGTCGTTATTCTTCTCGGGGTTTACGGCATTCGTGTTACACTTCGTTAGTTTGTCTTTCCATCTACTGTTTTGGCCCATGAAAGAGACTCATTCTTCTTTTTTTTCAATGCTAACTTTATCGGGTTGTCGAAAGTTAAGTTAGGTTAAAGTCTGCTTATAACATTTCAGACTTGTACCTAAAAAACCTGCGAGTTTTAAATCCAAACATAGTTCCGTGGTCACATGTTTTCCATTGTAAACTTCTAGAACGCCTTATTAAAATGGTTTTGATGCCATACGTTCACAAGGGACCTTCCATTTTACCGATTCTACTCTGCTGCTCAGACGAAAATTAAAAAAAAAAATTGAGAAAGACGACTGGAAATGAAGCTTAAACTGAACTGGAAACGGTGTGTACAGTACTTCAAGAAACTGATCTAAATGTGAGGTTTTAAAATCCAGAACATCGCTGGAGAAGCACAACAAGCGAATGACTTCTGCAGGAGTAGCGAATCTAGATTAGCTTTGAAAAACCTTAGTCAAAGCTCATTGAAAACCGTACACATTACATGTGACATTTACCATAGAGGTGATGAACGTATTTGGTTTATCAAGTGGTTTTTGTTCTTTTATTTATCAAGTGAAAAACTAGATAAATTCATGCTGACTTGAGTCTACATTACTGGTGACGTGAGTCTAAGTCATGGGGAGACCTATTCCTTGACGCTTTTCCGCTGGCTTTATCTGTAAATAGAAAGATATTACATCATAAGACGGAGCGACACAACTTACCTCTCATCATTTTCACACCAGAGAAAAAAAATAGAATCGCCACACTGCAGTATCCTAAGACTGGGTTGTTTGTCATAGAGTATGCAGCACCCTCATGCAACCCACGCTTAATCAAGGATTTCCAGGGACTAAAAAACTGCAGAAATTACCATTTCTCACACCTAAGGTTAATGAGTTATGAGGAGAGAGTAAAAGAACTGAGCCTGATGGCACTAAAGGAATTGACAGAGTTGATGGCAATAGAAGATTTGACAGAGTTGATGGCACTAGAGGACTTGACAGAGTTGATGGCACTAGAAGATTTGACAGAGTTGATGGCACTAGAGGACTTGACAGAGTTGATGGCACTAGAAGACTTGACAGAGTTGATAGCACTAGAGGAATTGACAGAGTTGATGGCAATAGAAGATTTGACAGAGTTGATGGCACTAGAGGACTTGACAGAGTTGATGGCACTAGAAGATTTGACAGAGTTGATGGCACTAGAGGACTTGACAGAGTTGATGGCACTAGAAGACTTGACAGAGTTGATGGCACTAGAGGAATTGACAGAGTTGATGGCAATAGAAGATTTGACAGAGTTGATGGCACTAGAGGACTTGACAGAGTTGATGGCACTAGAAGATTTGACAGAGTTGATGGCACTAGAGGACTTGAGAGACTTGATGGCACTAGAGGACTTGACGGAGATGATGGCATTAGACGACTTGACAGAGTTGATGGCACTAGAAGACTAGACAGAGTTGATGGCACTAGGCGACTTGACAGAGTTGATGGCACTGGAGGACTTGACAGAGTTGATGGCACTAGAGGACTTGACGGAGATGATGGCATTAGACGACTTGACAGAGTTGATGGCACTAGAAGACTTGACAGAGTTGATGGCACTAGAAGACTAGACAGAGTTGATGGCACTAGAGGACTTGACAGAGTTGATGGCACTAAAAGACTTGACAGAGTTGATGGCACTAGAGGACTAGACAGAGTTGATGGCACTAGAGAACTTGACAAAGTTGATGGCACTAGAGAACTTGACAAAGTTGATGGCACTAGAGGACTTGACAGAGTTCATGGCACTAGAGGATTTGACAGAGTTCATGGCACTAGAGGACTTGACAGAGTTGATGGCACTAGACGACTTGACAGAGTTGATGGCACTAGAGGACTTGACAGAGTTGATGGCACTAGACGACTTGACAGAGCTGATGGCACTAGAGGACTTGACAGAGTTGATGGCACTAGAGGACTTGACAGAGTTGATGGCACTAGAGGACTTGACAGAGTTGATGGCACTAGAAGATTTGACAGAGCTGATGGAACTAGAGGACTAGACAGAGTTGATGTCAGTAGATGACTTGACAGAGTTGTTGGCACTAGAGGACTTGACAGAGTTGATGGCACTAGAGGACTAGACAGAATTGATTGCACTAGAGGATTTGACAGAGTTGATGGCACTAGAGGACTAGACAGAGTTGATGGCACTAGAGGACTTGACAGAGTTGATGGCACTAGAGGGCTTTACAGAGTTGATGACACTAGAGGACTTGACAGAGTTGATGGCACTAGTGAACTTGACAGAATTGATGGCATAAGAGGACTTGACAGAGTTGTTGGCACTAGAGGACTAGAGTTGATAGCACTAGAGGACTTGACAGAGTTGATGGCATTAGAGGACTTGACAGAGTTGTTGGCACTAGAGGACTAGACAGAGTTGATAGCACTAGAGGACTTAACAGAGTTGATGGCACTAGAGAACTAGACAGAGTTGATGTCACTAGAGGACTTGACAGAGTTGATGGCACTAGAGGATTTGACAGAGTTGATGGCACTAGTGAACTTGACAGAGTTGATGGCACTAGAGGACTTGACAGAGTTGATGGCACTAGAGGACTTGACAGAGTTGATGGCATTAGAGGACTTGACAGAGTTGGTGGCACTAGAGAACTTGACAGAGTTTATTGCACTAGGGGACTTGACAGAATTGATGACACCAGAGGACTAGACAGAGTTGATGGCACTAGAGGACTTGACAGAGTTGATGGCACTAGAGGACTTGACAGAGTTGATGACACTAGAGGACTTGACAGAGTTGATGGCACTAGAGGACTTGGCATGGTTGATGGCACTAGAGGACTTGACAGAGTTGATGGCACTAGAGAACTTGACAGAGTTGATGGCACTAGAGGACTTGACAGAGTTGATAGCACTAGAGGACTTGACAGAGTTGATGGCACTAGAGGACTAGACTGAGTTGATGGCACTAGAGGACTTGGCAGAGTTGATGGCACTAGAGGACTTAACAGAGTTGATGGCACTAGAGGACTTGACAGAGTTGATGGCACGAGAGGATTTGACAGAGTTGGTGGCACTAGAGGACGTGCCAGAGCTGATGGCACTAGAGGACTTGACAGAGTTGATGGCACTAGGGGACTTGACAGAGTTGATGGCAGTAGAGGATTTGACAGAGTTGATGGCACTAGAAGACTTGACAGAGTTGATGGCACTAGAGGACTTGACAGAGTTGATAGCACTATTGGACTTGACAGAGTTGATGGCAGTAGAGGATTTGACAGAGTTGATGGCACTAGAGGACTTGACAGAGTTGATGGCACTAGAGGATTTGACAGAGTTTGTGGCACTAGAGGACTTGACAGAGCTGATGGCACTAGAGAACTTGACAGAGTTTATGGCACAAGAGGATTTGACAGAGTTGATGGCACCAGAGGACTAGACAGAGTTGATGGCACTAGACGACTTGACAGAGTTGATGGCACTAGACGACTTGACAGAGTTGATGACACTAGAAGACTTGACAGAGTTAATGGCACTAGAGGACTTGACAGAGTTGATGGCATTAGAGGACTTGACAGAGTTGATGGCACTAGAGGACTAGACAGACGTGATGGCACTATAGGACTTGACAGAGTTGATGGCACTAGGGCACTTGACAGAGTTGATGGCACTAGAGGACTTAACAGAGTTGATGGCACTAGAGGATTTGACAGAGTTGATGGCACTAGAGGACTAGACAGAGTTGATGGCACTAGAGGACTTGACAGAGTTGATGGCAATAGACGACTTGACAGAGTTGATGGCACTAGAGGACTTGACAGAGTTGATGACACTAGAAGACTTGACAGAGTTGATGGCACTAGAGGACTTGACAGAGTTGATGGCATTAGAGGACTTGACAGAGTTGATGGCACTAGAGGACTAGACAGACTTGATGGCACTAGAGGACTTGACAGAGTTGATGGCACTAGGGGACTTGACAGAGTTGATGGCAGCAGAGGATTTGACAGAGTTGATGGCACTAGAAGACTTGACAGAATTGATGGCACTAGAGGACTTGACAGAGTTGATGGCATTAGAGGACTTGACAGAGTTGATGGCACTAGAGGACTTGACAGAGTTGATGGCATTAGAGGACTTGACAGAGTTGATAGCACTATTGGACTTGACAGAGTTGATGGCAGTAGAGGATTTGACAGAGTTGATGGCACTAGAGGACTTGACAGATTTGATGGCATTAGAGGACTTGACAGAGTTGATGGCACTAGAGGACTAGACAGAGTTGATGGCACTAGAGGACTTGACAGAGTTGATGGCAATAGACGACTTGACAGAGTTGATGGCACTAGAGGACTTGACAGAGTTGATGACACTAGAAGACTTGACAGAGTTGATGGCACTAGAGGACTTGACAGAGTTGATGGCATTAGAGGACTTGACAGAGTTGATGGCACTAGAGGACTAGACAGACTTGATGGCACTAGATGACTTGACAGAGTTGATGGCACTAGGGGACTTGACAGAGTTGATGGCAGTAGAGGATTTGACAGAGTTGATGGCACTAGAAGACTTGACAGAGTTGATGGCACTAGAGGACTTGACAGAGTTGATGGCACTAGAGGACTTGACAGAGTTGATGGCACTAGAGGACTTGACAGAGTTGATGGCACTAGAGGACTTGACAGAGTTGATGGCACTAGAGGACTTGACAGAGTTGATGGCACTAGAGGACTTGACAGAGTTGATAGCACTAGAGGACTTGGCTGAGTTGATGGCAGTAGAAGATTTGACAGAGTTGATGGCACTAGAGGACTTGACAGAGTTGATGGCACTAGAGGATTTGACAGAGTTTGTGGCACTAGAGGACTTGACAGAGCTGATGGCACTAGAGAACTTGACAGAGTTTATGGCACAAGAGGACTTGACAGAGTTGATGGCACCAGAGGACTAGACAGAGTTGATGGCACTAGACGACTTGACAGAGTTGATGGCACTAGAGGACTTGACAGAGTTGATGACACTAGAAGACTTGACAGAGTTAATGGCACTAGAGGACTTGACAGAGTTGATGGCACTAGGGCACTTGACAGAGTTGATGGCACTAGAGGACTTAACAGAGTTGATGGCACTAGAGGATTTGACAGAGTTGATAGCACTAGAGGACTTGACAGAGTTGATGGCATTAGAGGACTTGACAGAGTTGATGACACTAGAGGACTAGACAGAGTTGATGGCAGTAGAGGACTTGACAGAGTTGATGGCAATAGACGACTTGACAGAGTTGATGGCACTAGAGGACTTGACAGAGTTGATGACACTAGAAGACTTGACAGAGTTGATGGCACTAGAGGACTAGAGAGACTTGATGGCACTAGAGGACTTGACAGAGTTGATGGCACTAGGGGACTTGACAGAGTTGATGGCACTAGAGGACTTAACAGAGTTGATGGCACTAGAGGATTTGACAGAGTTGATGGCTTTAGAGGACTAGACAGAGTTGATGGCACTAGATGACTTGACAGAGTTGATGGCATTAGTGGACTTGACAGAGTTGATGGCACTAGAGGCCTAGATAGAGTTGATGGCACTAGAGGACTTGACAGAGTTGATGGCACTAGAGGACTTGACAGAGTTGATAGCACTAGATGACTTGACAGAGTTGATGGCACTAGAGGACCTGACAGAGTTGATGGCACTAGAGGACTAGATAGAGTTGATGGCACTAGAGGACTTGACAGAGTTGATGGCACTAGAGGACTAGATAGAGTTGATGGCACTAGAGGACCTGACAGAGTTGATGGCACTAGAGGACTAGATAGAGTTGATGGCACTAGAGGACTAGATAGAGTTGATGGCACTAGAGGACTTGACAGAGTTGATGGCACTAGAGGACTTGACAGAGTTGATGGCACTAGAGGACTAGATAGAGTTGATGGCACTAGAGGACTAGATAGAGTTGATGGCACTAGAGGACTTGACAGAGTTGATGGCACCAGAGGACTTCACGGAGTTAACGAAGAAAGAGTGTTCAAGGAAGTGGAATGGCCTGGATGAAGAAATGGTAAGAGGAAACCTCCATACATATCCTAAGGAACATGTACGACATTGCCCACAGAGCGAGACTTGAGTGAACCCGGTCACGGCCAAACAAGAAATGGGGTTAGAAGCTGAATTTCAACCTTTTACAATGATTTAACAAAAGGTGAGTGCATCTAGGCGAATGCAAGTAGGTGAGTGCAAGTAGGTGGATACAATTAGGTGAGTACAGGTAGGCAACTACAGCTTGGTGTGTAAGCTAGGTGAGTACAGGTAGGTGAGTATGCTAAGTGAGTACAACAAGGAGAGTACAATTAGGTGGGTACAAACAAGGCATGTACAGATCACTCAGACCAACAGTTGATGTAGTGTTGGCGTGACCGGAGGACACAGTCTTCCCCTTATTCAAGGTGATCACTGCCCTGATATACACATGTTTATCTTTGTATATCCCCCGCAGGTTATACATAGAGAGATCCGTGTGCGCCAAACAATGGTTAACGTGTGTACCAAGATTCGTGTGTGCACAGTGATTCTCGTATGTGGAGAGAGAGAGAGAGAGAGAGAGAGAGAGAGAGAGAGAGAGAGAGAGAGAGAGAGAGAGAGAGAGAGAGAGAGAGAGAGAGAGAGAGAGAGAGAGAGAGAGTATGTGTGTTTTATGAATTTGCACATGACAGAGTTGAGTAAACTAGGCCCGTTGCTGAGTTGCTGAGGTATTAAGTTGACGTCCTTAGCGACGCTCGTCTACATTATAAGCTGAGGGAGAGGCGGTGACGAAGGTGTTATGTTAGTGAGTGCTGGGCGACGCACCAAGGCAGCCCTCAACACTTTTCACAGCTTCTCAACTTTTTTGCATCTCAGTGAATTCCTCGACCTTTGGCTAAGTCATGGTGAAGCCTAATTTCTTTACATAACCTTCGCTAGAACACCCCCATCCCCCTCATCTTCCTCCCTTCCTCTCCCTCTTTCATTCTCCCTCCCTCCCTCGTTTAATCCTCGTCAGAGTCCCATGTACCTCATGAGTGAACAGTGTCGTGTTTCATTCCATCTCCGTGGCCAGGAGGTAATATTTTCACGTTTCTCCTTGTTTCACACTGTGTAAAATTTCAGTCTTTTATTAAAATATTTAAAGTGAATGTTGGTTAAAACAGAATGCAGATGTCGTGTCCAATAGACTTGCGCTTGGAAGTGGGTCCACATTTCATTAAATCTACACTTCATTGGGTCTACACTTCACTGGGTCTACACTGCATTGGGTCTACTCTTCATTGTGTCTACATTTTGTAAAGTAAAACGACACAAGTGCAACTAATGCCACAATAAAATATCACATTAGTTGCACTTGTGTCCTTTTACTGTACATATTGTCGGTAATTCTACCAACTTTATTACAACGTGTCTACACTTCATGAGGTCTGCATTTCATTAGGTCTACATTTCAATAGATATACACTGTATTAGCCTCTTGTCGACAGAATCAATATTAGTATCAAACAAAATGCCTTATATCATCTCATGATTGGCACTGATCTTGAAAAGGAACAGGCATTTCAGTGTGGATAAAGGACGGGTTCCAATGATGGGGAAAGAAAGCAATCACTGTACTTCCGAACTTAATAATCAAGCAAGAAGCAAGTTAGCTTAATCAACCCGGAGGGAAGCAAAAAACTGAAGTCAGAGCAACAGTGAATATGGGTTCGTAATAAGTCTTCTTTGATATAAGCCACTCAAGGGAGGTTCCTTGATGCTGGTGAGGGGCTCTTATTCCAAGAAAACTTTGTATTGTTGATGCAAAGTTTGTGTTTAATGGCGAGTTTTACACTCAGAAGTTTGGTATGGGAATGGGAAATCCTTTCTCACCTGTCCTTGGCAATTTGTACAAGGAATATAACTATCTTCCCCAGTAGAGAACACATGATGTACAGAGTTGATATACCAGAAAAAAGTGCAAGAAAGCGAGGCCCAGTTGAGGTCCTTTATGTTATGTCTCTGCTCTCGGTGTCTGCTGAGAAAGTCATGTGCTAAAGATTTCGCTGTTTGGAGGCTACATCAGTTCAATGATATGGTGTTGGAAGTACCCACTTGCGAAGATTCTAGGTACTTTCTTCTATATTTGTCCCCTTTCTTGATAATTAACTTAGTTTCTGTTTAGTTCACAAGATGATTGTGGGTGTTCCGCTGTTCTTGTGTATTTTGTTTCCTGATGCGAGAAGATTCTCCCGCATGTTTTTCTCGTTTATTTTTGCAGCCATTAAGCAGAACAAAATAAATTTCGGTTTTCTCTTCGGTTTGTTGGTTGTGTTTGGTCTTAGTGAGCTTGATAGTGGTATATATAATTACAACTATGTTATTGTTGCTCTTATGTAACAATTTTGAGAAAATCATGACTTTGTGGTTGGTTTTCTCAGTTGCAGTAATGTCCATAAGATACTAGACACTTAAAGTAAATATGCGTTATAACTGGGTACTCAGTTATACTTCTCTTGACTTTTTTGACGTCTAGTTCGTAGGTCATTTATGTATACATATGCTCTTGCGCTACCTGTCACAGGATGGATATCAGATGCACAATTAACTAGCCGCTTTGGAGGCTAGTTAATCTGAAAATAATCAAGAACGTCTTAAGACGTTCTTGATTATTTTCAGATTTACGTCTTAGGACGTTCTTGAAACGTCATTGGGAGGTGCTAGGAACGTTCTTGGGAGTCCTTGTTCAGTGTTAGTGCCATAAGGGTATATGTTCCTCGCCACCTCTAGGTATATCGCACTATTTCTGCAGTTTTTGATGTAGTGTGTGTGGGGAAATGGACTTTGAAATACAACATACTTAATAAGGTGTAGAATAGAAGGTGTATGTCTGATTAGCTGATCCAATCAAACCTTTAGTAGAATTCAGCTCGAAAATCCGCCATCCCATTTCTAGTTAACTGAATTCTTACCACTACATCACACAGGGCAGTGTAGTAAGTCGGTTGCAGATGTAGCTGTATCTCTGGTGAGGAGGTTGTGGTAAGACCCTTCACACTGGTCAGCCTCAACAACGTACAAGAAATGCGCATTTAATGATACTGTTAATGGGTACTTACTGTCGTGGAGTGTTGGGGTCTATATCGCTCCAGCAAGGAGTCCCTGAGGTAGTTTATATGAGTCCGACTCTGCCCATTTAGGAAGCTACAGATTTGTTATGTGGTCAGTCGTGAAGGGAGTCTAATTCGTGTTGTTACGTATTAACGAATGTTTGACTGCTTCACTGTAATGACCTAGTGTAGGTTAAGAGGCCCTGTACCTATTTAGTTGCTATTTCGGTAAAGTCCGTACACATGCCTCTTCACTGGCAAACAGGTTTTTTGTTATTGAATTGGGTAGGTAGTGGGCACTTCTTGGTGGTTAGTACAAGTGCCCACTGGTGTCAGTTTGTGTGGGCTGTGAAAGTAATTGTGGATACTAAACTAAACTACTGTATGTCTAACTCTAGCTTAGCTTAAATACTTGCAAGAAGCAGTATATTGTTAGCCTAGAGAGGTTTCGTTACAAAATTAGTCTTACAAATTTAGAGTGGATAAGGAAATATGGCAACACCGGATGTAGACACAGGTGGGACTACTGTTTGTCCTTTACCCCCCCCCCCCACACCCCCGTCCTTCGTTTCCCCTGAAGTTTACGAGGGAAAACAGCTAACTTCCCTGATTTCCCACAAGGTCCTAAAACTATCTGTCCAGGAAAGGATTCTCATCAGAGAAATGAAATTGGATAAATTCACATTTAAAAACAGTACAGTGGAAGTACCAGCATGACAATAAATCTGAAGACGAGTAAAAAAAAACTGACAACTGTAGCACTCCTCTTTTGTTAAGAGTGTAAAATGTTGCATGTTAGAAGGATCTATCTAATATAGAGTAGCAGGCTTACTGCAATGCAGTGCTTGTGCTTATGTTGTACGACCTCAGCGTTTGATGAGGGACAAACCGAAGATTTTTGAGTGTTAGTTGCGCACGGAAATCCACAAAACTAAAGCAAACGTAGTCAGTAGATCACCTTGATGGATTTTCCATCAGCAAGCGACGTCATGGACCAGTACGTGACGGAAGACAGTGCTTCTTACTTCAGGGTGAAGGTGTGGAGTCCAGTCCTTACAAGAGTCATCGCCTCTCTTCCTCCCAAAGAAAGTGCTCAATCAAAGTCTCGTAATGAGCGACTGGTTTTCAACTTACTCGCGTCTTAAAGAGTACCGTATGTGTTTACCTAGCCTCGGCGAGAAAGCATTTCTGGTTACACATTATTCTATACTTTTTATCACATTCAGTTTACATGGGTTGATTTAGATTAATCTAGCATAAATCAACACTGAGAAGCGGAATTTAACGTATGCAAGAAGGATGCAACACCTACAGGATAATGATATCATCGTTTAGACCTTGATAACACCCCGGTGTCGGAAAAAAAAACATTTTGATCTCGAGGCAAATGCCATAGAAGGATGAACCCCCCTCCCCTCTTTTTTCCTGAAGAAACACCATACGTCACCGGTCGGATTTTTATCCCCCACGACTTGTCGCGAACGATGACACAATAAGAGTGACGTTGCCTCACACACAAACACACAACCGATGTTTATCTTCTTCACCGCCAGATTAAGAAAACAAGCGTTTGTCCCTCCGCATTTTTTAAGGCTGGATTACCACGCCACATTTCGTCAACACTACACCGAAACACCAAATACTGTTATACATCCCCAGGCTGAGAAAACAAATACACCCTCTCACCCTCCTACATGATTTACATGACCTCAGCATGCTCTAAATATCCCCCATGCTCTACATCTCTAACATGCGCTACATTTACTCACCATATGCTACACATTTTTTTTCTCCCATGCTCTACATTGGTAATACAATGGTAAATTATGCCGATGGTATAGCTCTACATCCTTCCCACATGCTTTACATTCTCTCCCCCCCCCTCACATGCACTACACTTTTCCACATGCTCTTCATTCCCCCACAGGGCTCTGGTGGCCTGGTGGTTAACGCTCTCGCTTCACACGGTGAGGGCCTGGGTTCGATTCCCAGCCAGAGTAGAAACATTGGACGTGTTTCTTTCCACCTGTTGTCTATGTTCCCCATCAGTAAAATGGGTACCTGGGTGTTAGTCGACTGGTGTGGGTCGCATCCTGGGACACTGACCTAAGGAGGCCTGGTCACAGACCGGGCCGCGGGGGCGTTGACCCCTGGAACTCTCTCCAGATAAACATCCCCCACACACTGACTGATGGGGAGACTGATGGAAGATGAACATCCAGAGGAATTAAAGCCACGTTAGAATAAACTTTTCGGTATTAAGGAAGTAAAAAAATATGAAGTGAACTAGGAAAAAGAGTTGGCAAAAGCAAAGTTCGCACCTTGACTGAACAGTGTGGCAGTGCACAGGGCACTAGGAATCGTCTCTGACAGCCACTTGAAGCTTTAAGAGGCGAGAGCTGGAGCTCCAGTAAAACAAACTCAGCTACAGTAGCTGAGTCGGGAGAGACAACACTCCTGACTCTCTTCCAGCGGAAGGGAGACCTGGGAAAACCACCTTATAATATTATATCTTTAGTTCTACAAGTACATGTACAAGGTATACAGTCCTAGCTGACATCAGTGACATACTACTACATATGCGGAGCACTTCGGGCAAATTATGTCAGTTTTGTTCCAGGATGCGACTAACACCCAGGTACCCATTTTACTGATGTGGAATATAGACAACCCGTGTAAAGAAACACACCCAATGTTTCTACCCTCGCTGGGAATCGAACCCAGACCCTCGCTGTGCGAAGCGAGAGCTTTAGCCACAAGGCCACGGGCCACTTTCACGTGGGCGTCGTTCCCAAGTGACAAGTGCGTAGGAAATACAGTATATCCGATTACAGCAACTGTTTGGAAGACATAAACACGGGCTTCTCAATAACGGGATTTTCCTTACAGAAGAAAAATATTTCCTTTCCAAGGTATACGTTTCTTTACTTAGTTTCGAAGGTGTGCTAGTCATAGACCACAGTTGGTACATATTTCTCTAATTCTGAGTATTTCTCTCAAGGTTGATCCGTTGGTGGTCTCTCTTACCTTACTTAAGTTTGATTAACTTTACTCTGTGGATAAGGTCAAGTTTTCGCTATTCATATGAACATAATTATTCCTTTCGACATGAGACAAAATTTCTGTATCTTTAAACTAGGTAAGACACATATGCAACAGTTAGGTATCTTTATTTCGAAACGTTTCGCCTACACAGTAGGCTTCTTCAGTGTCAGACACTGCAACACAGTGTCTGACACTGCAACACAATGGTATCTTGGTACAGAACAGAAAACAACTTGGACAACTTCTACTAGTGAGAATGGCTGGATTTGAGAGGGACCTGACCTCCCAACGACTACATTCTTACCTCTACCTATGGCCTACATCTCACCTCCTGGCGGTATATAAGGATCCATCCTGTCACTTCAACTCCATATTGTTTCAGACTGAGGGACTGACCACCTCAAAACTTCAAAAGTGATGGACTGATTACATCGTCTTCACGTCTCTTCTATCAACTTTTCTGTATTCGACTGAAGAAGCCTACTGTGTAGGCGAAACGTTTCGAAATAAAGATACCTAACTGTTGCATATGTGTCTTACCTAACAACCTGTAGGTATTTTATACCATTTTAATATTTATCTTTAAACTAGCTGACGGCTTCTCTCTCTCTCTCTCTCTCTCTCTCTCTCTCTCTCTCTCTCTCTCTCTCTCTCTCTCTCTCTCTCTCTCTCTCTCTCTCTCTCTCTCTCAATTATTATCTAGAGTTATCTTATACTTCCGTCATAGTTGCTATTGATCGTTCTACTTGTGCATCTTTCCCTGATGCTATGTTGTTCTGCACGGTTCTCGTGGGTGAATAAGTGAACCTCCATTACTCCTTGCGTTAAATAACGCACACGGGTGAACTTCTCCACATAAATTGTTGCAGTGTGGTTTTGCTCTATCTCCCACTACAATTATATATATATATATATATATATATATATATATATATATATATATATATATATATATATATATATATAGAGAGAGAGAGAGAGAGAGAGAGAGAGAGAGAGAGAGAGAGAGAGAGAGAGAGAGAGAGAGAGAGAGAGAGAGAGAGAGAGAGATAGAGAGAGAGAGAGAGAGAGAGAGAGAGAGAGAGAGAGAGCACCTTGTATATTAACTACTCATCATATTTCAGTTATTGTTTTATTCGTGAAACACTTCATTATTGTTTACTTAATTAAACCATCTATAATTACCTGGTAAATTAGATTAGGCCATTAATCGTGGCATAGCAACAGCATAGTGTAGTGACTTGGAACTCTAGTAAGTTTATTCAGGTATACACAAATACAGTTCCGTAGATTATCATACATAACAGCAAGTGTGTAGAGAAGCTAGGATAATCCTAAAAAGCCAAGACAGAGTGACTTATTTCCACTTGGGTCATTTGTAATGAAGCCTTACGTGTCATGACTCGTCTTCGCCTGTACTGTATAACCAGGATTTCCGTCCGTGTACTGCTGAGAAAGCCTTGAGTTTGAGATCGAAATAGTAAACTGTTTTCCTGTCTCGGTTTACCTATGGGTTGATACCTCACATAAAACTTTTAGAAAGTCATTCGTCTTCTTGCCCATGAATATGAAAAAAATCACTCACTAAGTTCAATTGACGTCCTTGTTATACTTCTTAATACTGCTTCAAGATATTCATCACTCATCACAATTCAAAGTTTATATTTATTCATTCACACCACGAAAATTCCTGGCTCTCATGTGTATGTTGATCGAAACAGACATAACATTTCATGGATGTGATCCTTTAATTTTGGATAATGGATATTAAGAGAGGCACGAAAACATTGAAGTGTCACAGCCTTAGTTTCTCTGCAAGTAATATTTAATTTTTTTAATTCAGTGTGATAATTTTATGAGCATAATTAGATACGACATTGCAGGTCAATAAACTTCAGTTGGAGGTAAAATGGAGCCTTAGCAACATCAAGTGACAAAACGACAAGAGATCAAAAGATGCTGTTTTCGATCAATTTGAAATCCTGAAAGTGATGTCAGAATTCGTCATGCAAGAAATTTTGTAAGGAAAACTACTCTTTTAACATTTTGGTCACATTTATTAACCTGATGCAGAGTTTTTGATTTAGTGAATTCATTATTTCCCACTGAAGTAGATTAAAGACGTAACTTTGTTATATATTTTTCAGCACTACAGTACAAACCACGTGCGTCTTCTGAGAGTGAGGAGCCATCATCAGCTTCAACTCTTACTACAGGATGGATATAGATTCGTTGGAGAACATTATTATTTTTTTATTATCACACTGGCCGATTCCCACCAAGGCAGGGTGGCCCGAAAAAGAAAAACTTTCACCATCATTCACTCCATCACTGTCTTGCCAGAAGGGTGCTTTACACTACAGTTTTTAAACTGCAACATTAACACCCTCCTTCAGAGTGCAGGCACTGTACTTCCCATCTCCAGGACTCAAGTCCGGCCTGCCGGTTTCCCTGAACCCCTTCATAAATGTTACTTTGCTCACACTCCAACAGCACGTCAAGTATTAAAAACCATTTGTCTCCATTCATTCCTATCAAACATGCTCACGCATGCCTGCTGGAAGTTCTTTGTCTCCACAGACTCCTAAGTGCACCACTCACCCTTTTCCCCTCATCAATTCTATGATTCACCTCATCTTTCATAGACCCATCCGCTGACACGTCCACTCCAAAATATCTGAATACATTCACCTCCTCCATACTCTCTCCCTCCAATCTGATATCCAATCTTTCATCACCTAATCTTTTTGTTATCCTCATAACCTTACTCTTTCCTGTATTCACTTTTAATTTTCTTCTTTTACATACCCTACCAAATTCATCCACCAATCTCTGCAACTTCTCTTCAGAATCTCCCAAGAGCACAGTGTCATCAGCAAAGAGCAACTGTGACAACTCCCACTTTATGTGTGATTCTTATCTTTTAACTCCACGCCTTTTACCAAGACCCTCGCATTTACTTCTCTTACATCCCCATCTATAAATATATTAAACAACCACGGTGACATCACACATCCTTGTCTAAGGCCTACTTTTACTAGGAAATAATCTCCCTCTTTCCTACATACTCTAACTTGAGCCTCACTATCCTCGTAAAAACTCTTCACTGCTTTCAGTAACCTACCTCCTACACCATACACCTGCAACATCTGCCACATTGCCCCCCTATCCACCCTGTCATACGCCTTTTCCAAATCCATAAATGCCACAAAGACCTCTTTAGCCTTATCTAAATACTGTTCACTTATATGTTTCACTGTAAACACCTGGTCCACACATCCCCTACCTTTCCTAAAGCCTCCTTGTTCATCTGCTATCCTATTCTCCGTCTTACTCTTAATTCTTTCAATTATAACTCTACCATACACTTTACCAGGTATACTCAACAGACTTATCCCCTATAATTTTTGCACTCTCTTTTATCCCCTTTGCCTTTATACAAAGGAACTATGCATGCTCTCTGCCAATCCCTAGGTACCTTACCCTCTTCCATACATTTATTAAATAATTGCACCAACCACTCCAAAACTATATCCCCACCTGCTTTTAACATTTCTATCTTTATCCCATCAATCCCGGCTGCCTTACCCCCTTTCATTTTACCTACTGCCTCACGAACTTCCCCACACTCACAACTGGCTCTTCCTCACTCCTACAAGATGTTATTCCTCCTTGTCCTATACACGAAATCACAGCTTCCCTATCTTCATCAACATTTAACAATTCCTCAAAATATTCCCTCCATCTTCCCAATACCTCTAATTCTCCATTTAATAACTCTCCTCTTCTATTTTTAACTGACAAATTCATTTGTTCTCTAGGCTTCCTTAACTTGTTAATTTCACTCCAAAACTTTTTCTTATTTTCAACAAAATTTGTTGATAACATCTCACCCACTAAAATGATTTACTGTATAAGGAATCTCCCGTATGGAGATAGACTTAGAGCCTTGAATCTTCACTCTCTGGAGACACGTAGAATGAGGGAAGATATCATAGAAGTGGATGATGGGCATAAACAAAGGAGATATTAATAAATACTGAGGATATCGAACGAGGTAAGAACCAGAAATAACGGATTTAAGTTAGATTAATTTAGATTTAGAAAGGACATAGGTCAGTACTGGTTTTCGAATAGAATTGTGGATGCATGGAACAGTCTTCCGAGTAGGGTGATGGAGACTAGGACCTTGGGTGGCTTTAAAAAGAGATTAGACATATGTATATAAGAGCGGGAGGGGCTGGGTTTGATTGGTGTCGTGGGTAAGGGAGTAAATTCTTGGGTAGCTTTGGGTAATGGTGGTTTTGATAAGGACCTGCCTTGTATGAGTCAGTAGGCCTTCTGTAGTGTTCCTCCATTTTTATGTTCTTATGTTATGTTACGTTGGTGATACTAGAGTTGATGAAGGGAGCTGGCTACAGTGTCTTGAGCTTTAGGTAGGTAGTAGATTCGCTGGTATAATCGCCCAGCTCGGGCCTTTAGCAAGAGGCAGCCCGGCCTTGGCTTCCTGTCGTGGGAGTGTCTCAGACCAATGTCCGCCATGGGAGGATGTTCAAGTACCTCCTTGTCTTCTGGGATCAGCTGTCCCCAGGCCTAGCCCCATTCCCCGCCCCCATGGGGCTCAGAGGGAGAAGCTAGGCACCTTCGGCTACCACAATCCCCGCCCATACTGGGCTCGAAGGGTATGGCAGCTGCATAGCAGCAGACGATGTCAGGAGGTGCAAAGGTATCAAGCACTACAGGATCCGTTTGGAGCCACACCCCAACTTTGGGTATTAAGCCCGAGTGCTGGGGAAGCTCAAGAATGCCTCTTTCTGTGAGTGTTGCTGCTATTACTACTTCACTTGTCCGTTGCATTTTCTGTATCTTGAGCATTGAGAATGTCTACCAGCGAGGAATTCATTTAACTGAACTCTTCCCTTCCCTCCCCCCCTAGAAAAAAGTGCGAAATTTTACCTTGAGAATTAATATATGATCCCTCGTCTTCATAAGAAATTCATGCTCTGTAATATATCTTTCCTTTCCGAGAACTTGTCGATATTTTCTCTCAGTTCCAACAAGCGACGTCAGGCAAAATTTTCTCCTTAATAACCAAAGTCTCTGCGGTACAGAAATATGCTGAACGGGACTTCTACCCCTCGCGAAGGGTCTTGATTTCTTTTTTTTTTTTTTTAAGAACATAAGAACATAAGAAAGGAGGAACACTGCAGCAGGCTTGTTGGCCCATACTAGGCAGGTCCTTTACAATTCATCCCACTAACAACATTTGACCAACCCAATTTTCAATGCCACCCAAGAAACAAGCTCCGATGTGCAAGTCCCTCTCAAATCCAACCACTCCCACTCATGTACTTATCCAACCTAAATTTGAAACTACCCAAAGTCCCAGCCTCAATAACCCAACTAGGTAGACTGTTCCACTCATCAACTACCCTATTTCCAAACCAATACTTTCCTATGTCCTTTCTAAATCTAAACTTATCTAATTTAAATCCATTACTGCGGGTTCTCTCTTGGAGAGATATCCTCAAGACCTTGTTAATATCCCCTTTATTAATACCTATCTTCCACTTGTACACTTCGATCAGGTCTCCCCTCATTCTTCGTCTAACAAGTGAATGTAACTTAAGAGTCTTCAATCTTTCTTCATAAGGAAGATACATAGCATTAGAAATCTTCCTTATGAAGAAAGATTGAAGACTCTTAAGTTACATTCACTTGTTAGACGAAGAATGAGGGGAGACCTGATCGAAGTGTACAAGTGGAAGATAGGTATTAATAAAGGGGATATTAACAAGGTCTTGAGGATATCTCTCCAAGAGAGAACCCGCAGTAATGGATTTAAATTAGATAAGTTTAGATTTAGAAAGGACATAGGAATCGAATTTTAAATAGCCTTCAAACAGATATTAAAAACTTTATTGTAGACGTTTCGCCATCCAGTGGCTTTATCAATACAAATTCTAGAACATAACTTGAAGACAGTAGAACTATGTTGTTAGGTAAGACACATATGCAACAGTTAGGTATCTTTATTTCGAAACGTTTCGCCTACACAGTAGGCTTCTTCAGTCGAGTACAGAAAAGTTGATAGAAGCAGAAGATACTTGAAGACGATGTAATCAGTCCATCACCCTTAAAGTTTTGAGGTGGTCAGTCCCTCAGTCTGGAGAAGAGCATTGTTCCGTTGTCTGAAACAATATGAAGTTGAAGTGACAGGATGGAGCCTTTATATAGTGGTTGCTTTGGGAGGGCAGGTCCCTCTCAAACCCAGCCGTTCTCACTAGTAGAGGTCGAAGTTGATGGTCTGTACCAAGATACCCTTGTGTTGCAGTGTCTGACAGAATGAACATTAAAATGGTATAAAATACCGACAGATTGTTAGGTAAGACACATATGCAACAGTTAGGTATCTTTATTTCGAAACGTTTCGCCTACACAGTAGGCTTCTTCAGTCGAGTACAGAAAAGTTGATAGAAGCAGAAGATACTTGAAGACGATGTAATCAGTCCATCACCCTTAAAGTTTTGAGGTGGTCAGTCCCTCAGTCTGGAGAAGAGCATTGTTCCGTTGTCTGAAACAATATGAAGTTGAAGTGACAGGATGGAGCCTTTATATAGTGCCAGGAGGTGAGACGTAGGTTGCTTTGGGAGGGCAGGTCCCTCTCAAACCCAGCCGTTCTCACTAGTAGAGGTCGAAGTTGATGGTCTGTACCAAGATACCCTTGTACAGAAGATGAGGTAATCAGTCCCTCAACCTAGGAGTAGGTGCGAAGAGCACCATAGTCGTGGAGATTCTGAAGCAGAAGAAAGGACCCTGGCGCTTATATAGTAACGTCAGGTGTAGCAGGCGAGGGCATATTCACTGGTAGGCGGGATTCCCCAGTGGAAGTAGGTCCTTCCCAAAGAGATGGGTTAGTTGTAGTAGTCGTGAAGGTTATGTACATGTCCTCAGAATTAAGATTCCATGATGTTGCAGTGAATATGCCCTCTCCTGCTACACCTGACGTTACTATATAAGCGCCAGGGTCCTTTCTTCTGCTTCAGAATCTCCACGACTATGGTGCTCTTCGCACCTACTCCTAGGTTGAGGGACTGATTACCTCATCTTCTGTACATAGTTCTACTGTCTTCAAGTTATGTTCTAGAATTTGTATTGATAAAGCCACTGGATGGCGAAACGTCTACAATAAAGATACCCAGATGTTGCACATGTGTCTCAATCTCATCTTGTCGGTATTATATACCATTCGTACACAGATATTAAAAAAAAAATGCTTAGAAAGTTTTTTCACGGCCCAAACATACCCAAGAATCATGCAGAAGATTTTCTATGTACTTCATTAAATACACCGAGTGTTCCCAACTTTCCAGATTCATCCAAACAAAATTCGACTTTTCACTGCCATGTCAGAAGTGAGATCTGGTTTCACGTTTCCTGCTAAATGCTTCCCAAGGACGAGCTTCACCGGTCCTTACCAGGAGGAGGAGGAGGAGGAGGAGGAGGAGGAGGAGGAGAAGGAGGAGGAGGAGGAGGAGAAGGAGGAGGAGGAGGAGAAGGAGGAGGAGGAGGAGGGGTGTTTTGATGTTTACGAATGGCTCTTGATCCAAGAAATTAGAGCTATTCTCCTTTCATCTGTCGAATCTGATTGCTTCTCATTATCCAGGCGATATATGATCCCCAAGGGTTTAGCGCTTCTCCCATGGAAATAATAATAATAATAATAATTCTTTAAATATTAATTGGACTTAAATTCAACAATATTATCATATTATCAAATTATTATTTTACCTGGATTCAGCAGCCTGTTCAGATGAACAGACTTTTACTGTGACAACGTTTCGCTCTGTGTAGAGCTATAACAAGTCATGGCTTGGTGAAACACTACGCAGCTCAAAACGATGCCATAACAAAAGGCTGATAAGTACTGTCTTCTCCCCAATTTTACCAACAATATTCTTGGGCCTGAGAGACGAGTTCGTTTGGAAATGTAACTTATCTAAAACAAAACTGAAATTTTAAATCTATCAGGAGACAGAGAGAGAGAGAGAGAGAGAGAGAGAGAGTCAGACGAGGTTCGCATCAGTGGTGACTATCCCAAGAAAGTAGAACTCGCATTTAAATCATTAACAACGCTGTAAATTAATATAAGACGTGTTTCTGCCCCCAAGGATCTGGACATGAGACTCACGTGAGAAGTCCACTTGAAATTCAATGCTTATAATTGCAAAATTGCACAAACATTTGTAAAGTGGCACTTATATTTTCGCGTTTTGGCTGCAACTCTCACGAATATGAAGTGACAGACACACACACACACACACACACACACACACACACACACACACACACACACACACACACACACACACACACACATACATACACACACACACACACACACACACACACTCATGCTCACTTAAGACCCATTACTCACTTTGAAAACGTGATCCTCCAATTTAGGCTGTATTTCTCTACCCTGGAGAGAGCACCATCACATAATGTGCCGCATCTGCTAACTTGGTTAAGTTCGTGCGTATATACAACCAAAGGTACAAGTATATATTTCTTAGTATAAGTGTGTATATACCTAGATGTTTGTATACCTCAGAGTGTATACACAGAGGTATGTATATTTCTCAGTGTATGTACGCAGCAAGGTGCATGCTACTCATTGTGTATACATCCAAAGGTGTGTATATCTCAGAGGAAATATAACGTTAGTTTTAATCCTCATCTCAGAACTTTGATATCAAATTATTTCTGGAAGATGAGAGGTCTTTAACCTATCTAGTTCAGTTCACGAGTATGTGTGTATGTGTGTGTACCGCAGTCAAACCTAGCCTGGCTGCGGGAGCAGCATGTCTGTTTAGTGCTCACAGGATGGAGGATCGAGCCTTTACTACTCTTATCATTGAATTATTGGTGCTTGCTGTGGAGACGAAGTCCAACAACTTAGTTAAGAACACTCAGACGCACCAGGCATTTGTGTCTGGAACATGTCACTCATAATAAGAGAGTGGCACTCATGCCAGGGAGTGCACCTCGCTCTTTAAGGATGTATGTCAACCTCCATACGGAATATGAAGTCAGAAAGCCGCACTCCCCCATGTTGTACACATAACGTTAACGTGGAGCAGATCAGTAGCACTAAAGAGGCGAGGCCAGGAACTATGTCTCGAACCCTGAAAGCACAGTTCGGTTTTCACTGAACGTATTAAACAAAACAAAACTTTATGTGAACAACTACGCTGAAGACGAGACACCAGGAACACAACTCACTTTCTGTAGCTGCAAACAGGTAATCACACACATACACAGAGTCGTGTACAAATACGCATGAACGCATGTAACTACCACACACACACACACACACACACACACACACACACACACACATCTAATAAAAGAAATACAAATGGAAGAGGATAGAGAGAGGCTATAGGTAGACTCGGACAAACTGTAAGAATGGTCAAGCAAGTGGTTACTGGAGTTCAACCCCAGCAAGTGCCAGGTCGTGAAAATTGGGGCCGGAGAGGCGACCAGGCAAGGAATACAGCTTGAGAGGTACAACGCTACAAATATCGCTTAAGAAGAATCTTACAGCGAACATCACATCCAAGACATTGCCATGGATGTTATACGTATAACATCGTATAACATCAGCAGCTAGTTCTATCATGGAGTATACAGAACCAGCATGAAGCCCTCACCAGATCAAACATATATGAAAACTAGAAAAGGTCCAGAGGTTTGCAACAAGATTAGTCCCACAGCTGCAAGGAATGAGCTGTGAAGAGAGGTACTGAAATTGACGGCTTTATAAAAAATGATTAGGAGAGACATGATTACGATATGCAAGATACTCAGAAATTTTGACAGAGTAGGTGGGGATAGATTTTTTGAAACAAGAGACATTCGTGCGAGGGATCATAGATGGAGCAAGAGTTGCAAATGAGCCACAGGGACATAAGGAAATGCTTTTTTCAACTTCAGGGTTGTAAATCAATGGAATGAGCTAAATGAGGACGTGGTAGAGGCAAACTCAACGTACAGTTTCAGGAGAAGGTACGAGAGAACCCACGAAGCCAGGAAACAATGATGCCTGCCTCTTCAGCGGGCAATATTGCTCGAGTCTCAGCTGACTCGACCCCGTCCTCGCAAACACATCTCTGTAAGCGTACGTACATGCTATATAAACACACTCACACATACACCCTTATGTACACAATCCCTCCCCCACACACACACGCACACGCACATGCACACACACATACACACACACACACACACACACACACACACACACACACACACACACACACACACACTCACTCACCACACACACACACACACACACACACACACACACACACACACACACACACACACACATACACAGGCCTAGTGTCTAATCGACATGTGCCTAGGACAAAATGGTAACTAACACACACACACACACACACACACACACACACACACACACACACACACACACACACACACACACAAGGGATGTTAGGAAGCATTTCTTCAGTCATAGAGTAGTCAGGAAGTGGAATACTCTAGCAATTGAGGTAGTGGAGGCAGGAACCATACATAGCTTTAAGATGAGGTATGATAAAGCTCAAGGAGCAGGGAGAGGACCTAGTAGCACTCAGTGAAGAGGCGGGGCCAGGAGCTAAGTATCGACCCCTGCAATCACAATTAGGTGAGTACACATGCACGCACGCATATACAACAGGCCTAGTGTCTAATCGCCATGTGCCTGTAACTAACACACAAACACACACACATTAAAAAAAGTAATAAGCGCTAGCAACCAGACTGACAATCAAGTCACAGAATAACCTGACTAACATGCCTGGGAGTAACCCAGTTTACTGGTGTGGATTACTCAGTGGTGGTGGTGGTAGTGGTAGTGGTGGTGGTGATGATGATGGTGGTGGTTGCGATGATGATGGTGGTTGTGGTAATGGTGTTGGTGGTGGTTGTGGTATGCTGAGAGTATGTTACATTTTACTCGGTGTATGTCACACACCCATATAAGCATGCCTCCCAACCTGCGAACCAGGTGCTAAGGGTTTAACGATCAAAGGGGCCCCGTCGTTATTCCAGTACCTTGGTTCAACCAGCCAATAAGAAGAAATCCCACCAAAACTTTGAAGCGATGTGGTACACTCGTGAAACAACTTTGACAGACTTACCTCCTGGTCGCTCACAGTTCACAGTGTCTTGTGCCTGCATTTGCCTCAATGATCACCGTGTCTTATGCTCGCTGTTTGCCTCATTGTACATACTGTAAATACTGTACAAAGGCTATTTTATTCTGTAAATACCAGCTTGATTGTTAAGGGAAATTTAGTTCACTTATTCTCTACTGACTTTTGCTTGCTCCCAACTGGTAATTGCATTAAGCCAAAGTGTGCAGGCCATATCTACACCTGTTCGTAATAGTGGTGGTGAGAGTGATTGATGGCTGTGGTAGTGATGGTGGTAGTAGTGGTGGCGGTGCTGATGGTGATGATGGTGCCCTTCGGTCAGGCCTTCGGCACCTCCAGCTGCTGTTCCTCGCCTCCGGCTTGTGGGGACCTTAGCTTCTGTTCTGTACAGTTCCTTGTCCATGTTTTGCCTTCTCAGATATTGTTCCTTGTCCATGTCTTGCCCTCTCAGTTGTTGTTCCTTGTCCGTGTCTTGCCCTCTCAGCTGTTGTTCCTTGTCCATGTCTTGCCCTCTCAGTTGTTGTTCCTTGTCCATGTCTTGCCATCTCAGTTGTTGTTCCTTGTCCATGTCTTGCCATCTCAGTTGTTGTTCCTTGTCCATGTCTTGCCATCTCAGTTGTTGTTCCTTGTCCATGTCTTGCCATCTCAGTTGTTGTTCCTTGTCCATGTCTTGCCATCTCAGTTGTTGTTCCTTGTCCATGTCTTGCCCTCTCAGTTGTTGTTCCTTGTCCATGTCTTGCCCTCTCAGTTGTTGTTCCTTGTCCATGTCTTGCCCTCTCAGTTGTTGTTCCTTGTCCATGTCTTGCCCTCTCAGTTGTTGTTCCTTGTCCAAGTCTTGCCCTCTCAGCTGTTGTTCCTTGTCCATGTCTTACCATCTCAGTTGTTGTTCCTTGTCCATGTCTTGCCCTCTCAGCTGTTGTTCCTTGTCCATGTCTTACCATCTCAGTTGTTGTTCCTTGACCATGTCTTGCCATCTCAGTTGTTGTTCCTTGTCCATGTCTTGCCATCTCAGTTGTTGTTCCTTGTCCATATCTTGCCATCTCAGTTGTTGTTCCTTGTCCATGTCTTACCATCTCAGTTGTTGTTCCTTGTCCATGTCTTGCCCTCTCAGCTGTTGTTCCTTGTCCATGTCTTACCATCTCAGTTGCTGTTCCTTGTCCATGTCTTGCCATCTCAGTTGTTGTTCCTTGTCCATGTCTTACCATCTCAGTTGTTGTTCCTTGTCCATGTCTTACCATATCAGTTGTTGTTCCTTGTCCATGTCTTGCCATCTCAGTTGTTGTTCCTTGTCCATGTCTTACCATATCAGTTGTTGTTCCTTGTCCATGTCTTGCCATCTCAGTTGTTGTTCCTTGTCCATGTCTTACCATCTCAGTTGTTGTTCCTTGTCCATGTCTTACCATATCAGTTGTTGTTCCTTGTTCATGTCTTGCCATCTCAGTTGTTGTTCCTTGTCCATGTCTTACCATATCAGTTGTTGTTCCTTGTCCATGTCTTACCATCTCAGTTGTTGTTCCTTGTCCATGTCTTGCCATCTCAGTTGTTGTTCCTTGTCCATGTCTTGCCATCTCAGTTGTTGTTCCTTGGCCATGTCTTACCATCTCAGTTGTTGTTCCTTGTCCATGTCTTGCCCTCTCAGCTGTTGTTCCTTGTCCATGTCTTACCATCTCAGTTGTTGTTCCTTGTCCATGTCTTACCATCTCAGTTGTTGTTCCTTGTCCATGTCTTGCCATCTCAGTTGTTGTTCCTTGTCCATGTCTTGCCATCTCAGTTGCTGTTCCTTGTCCATGTCTTGCCATCTCAGTTGTTGTTCCTTGTCCATGTCTTACCATCTCAGTTGTTGTTCCTTGTCCATGTCTTGCCCTCTCAGCTGTTGTTCCTTGTCCATGTCTTACCATCTCAGTTGTTGTTCCTTGTCCATGTCTTGCCATCTCAGTTGTTGTTCCTTGTCCATGTCTTACCATCTCAGTTGTTGTTCCTTGTCCATGTCTTACCATATCAGTTGATGTTCCTTGTCCATGTCTTGCCATCTCAGTTGTTGTTCCTTGTCCATGTCTTACCATATCAGTTGTTGTTCCTTGTCCATGTCTTACCATATCAGTTGTTGTTCCTTGTCCATGTCTTGCCATCTCAGTTGTTGTTCCTTGTCCATGTCTTACCATATCAGTTGTTGTTCCTTGTCCATGTCTTACCATCTCAGTTGTTGTTCCTTGTCCATGTCTTGCCATCTCAGTTGTTGTTCCTTGTCCATGTCTTGCCATCTCAGTTGTTGTTCCTTGTCCATGTCTTACCATCTCAGTTGTTGTTCCTTGTCCATGTCTTGCCCTCTCAGCTGTTGTTCCTTGTCCATGTCTTGCCATCTCAGTTGTTGTTCCTTGTCCATGTCTTGCCATCTCAGTTGTTGTTCCTTGTCCATGTCTTACCATATCAGTTGTTGTTCCTTGTCCATGTCTTACCATCTCAGTTGTTGTTCCTTGTCCATGTCTTGCCATCTCAGTTGTTGTTCCTTTCCATGTCTTGCCATCTCAGTTGTTGTTCCTTGTCCATGTCTTGCCCTCTCAGCTGTTGTTCCTTGTCCATGTCTTGCCATCTCAGTTGTTGTTCCTTGGCCATGTCTTGCCATCTCAATTGTTGTTCCTTGGCCATGTCTTGCCCTCTCAGCTGTTGTTCCTTGTCCATGTCTTGCCATCTCAGTTGTTATTCCTTGGCCATGTCTTGCCATCTCAGTTGTTGTTCCTTGGCCATGTCTTAACATCTCAGTTGTTGTTCCTTGGCCATGTCTTGCCATCTCAGTTGTTGTTCCTTGGCCATGTCTTGCCATCTCAGTTGTTGTTCCTTGGCCATGTCTTGCCATCTCAGTTGTTGTTCCTTGGCCATGTCTTGCCATCTCAGTTGTTGTTCCTTGGCCATGTCTTAACATCTCAGTTGTTGTTCCTTGGCCATGTCTTGCCATCTCAGTTGTTGTTCCTTGGCCATGTCTTGCCATCTCAGTTGTTGTTCCTTGGCCATGTCTTGCCATCTCAGCTGTTGTTCCTTGTCCATGTCTTGCCATCTCAGTTGTTGTTCCTTGGCCATGTCTTGCCATCTCAGTTGTTGTTCCTTGGCCATGTCTTGCCATCTCAATTGTTGTTCCTTGGCCATGTCTTGCCATCTCAATTGTTGTTCCTTGGCCATGTCTTGCCCTCTCAGCTGTTGTTCCTTGTCCATGTCTTGCCATCTCAGTTGTTGTTCCTTGTCCATGTCTTGCCATCTCAGTTGTTGTTCCTTGTCCATGTCTTGCCCTCTCAGCTGTTGTTCCTTGTCCATGTCTTGCCATCTCAGTTGTTGTTCCTTGTCCATGTCTTGCCATCTCAGTTGTTGTTCCTTGTCCATGTCTTGCCATCTCAGTTGTTGTTCCTTGTCCATGTCTTGCCATCTCAGTTGTTGTTCCTTGGCCATGTCTTGCCCTCTCAGCTGTTGTTCCTTGTCCATGTCTTGCCATCTCAGTTGTTGTTCCTTGGCCAACGCTTGCTGACCGTCTCCAGCTACCTACTTGTACTCCCCTAGATGTTTAAACATAAAACAGAAACAAGACAAGGCTACATGTCAACAAGGCTACATGTCAACAAGGCTACATGTCAACAAGGCTACATGTCAACAAGACTACATGTCAACAAGACTACATGTCAACAAGACTAAAAGACTACAAGGAAGAGGTTTGTAGATATACATTTATAAGTGAAGAACTCTGAATTATTCTTGAGACTTTACTCAAAAGATTAGTTGGAAACGATATATTTTGA
This sequence comes from Cherax quadricarinatus, assembly GCF_038502225.1. NCBI lineage: Eukaryota > Metazoa > Arthropoda > Malacostraca > Decapoda > Parastacidae > Cherax > Cherax quadricarinatus. The sequence continues at coordinate 38,657,906 of NC_091311.1, read as the reverse complement.
TAATGCTGAAAAAAAGGGGTCACAGGTCGGGGTGATTAATTGGGTTTGAAATCTATCAGCTACACGATGATCATTAATTAGCACGTATTGTAATCAGTAACAGGGCTGTCACGTGCTGAGGAAACGGAGGATCGAGCCTCCAGTATTCCTTGCTGTGACTAGCTGAGCGCTGTATAATCCTACGGGTTTAGCGCTCCCCATGATTATAATTAATAATGTGACTAGCTGTTTAGTCCAACACAAGCACACAAGCCAGTGTATCGCATGGGTGCTGTTAAATACTTTAACACATCAGTTAAACACAGCAAATTAAGGGGATCGTTGTATCGCTTGCAACATGCAACACGTTAAATTCTCAGTGCTTACGCGGTTAAAGGCCTTGGCCGTCGCATGCAAATAATAACAGAATTAATAAGACGTAAATACTCCTTCTTCAGATGCGGTTTAACCAGCTTTTCCATCGTGGGTCAGGAGCAACACACTCCTGCTGTTGACTCCCCACATCTCTTAGGTGAGTGCTGACTAGCGTATCAAATCAGCCGCCAAACAGTCAATAGAAGTGGGTGATCTTGTTTGCACTGACCTGGAGGAGCAAGCGAAGGAGAGACGGTATACAGGAAGACTAGAAGGAAGGAAACTGCGAAACATCCAAGGTAAGAGAGGAAAAGAAAGTGGAGAGAGAGAGAGAGAGAGAGAGAGAGAGAGAGAGAGAGAGAGAGAGAGAGAGAGAGAGAGAGAGATTGCACAGTTACTGACGAGGGAGGCGAGATGACAACCTGATAAGGTCAAAATTTAGAGGAGAGATTACTTCTGGAGAAGCTGTCAACAGAGATCATGATGAAGGGAACACTGAACACATTTCTAACGTAAGATGAATGTGTGACACAATACAATTTAGATACATGAAAAGACCAATGATACAGGGATTCTAAAAATAGGTTTTATCATCATATAAACTTCGTTCACTCTCACACAAAGTGAAACTCAAGGAAGTCCAAATTATAATCAAAAAGAAGCGCTAAGCCACAAGGGCTATACGAGGAAGTCCAAAGGAATACGGGTAATGGTCGCCACCAGGAAGTACTGATGATGCGAGTTCAACACCTGAAACTCAAAGACCAGCAAAATGAATGTGTTAATTACATTCAAGGTAATTTCACGCGGCTGTAGCACTCTGGTAAAATGATGTTGGTGGCGGAACATTGCCTAGACGACCTTGGAAAGTAGAGGACGTACTTAAGCAGAAGATGAGTGAGAGGCTACACAAACAACCCGTACATAGGAGAAAGTTAATGACGATATTTTGGTCCGACTTGGACCATTAACTAGTCCAAGTCGGACCGAAATGCTGTAAGTTTCTTCTGTGTGCGGGTTATTAGTGAATTGTTCCAGTCACGGTATTATGCCTCTTATTCTTTGTGAGGGAGAGGAGAGAGGCTGTGGTGGAGGCAGTGAGCTGTGGAAGACTTTTGTGCTGTACTGGAGGATGAACAAAAGTACAAGGGATTTCAGTTATTTATACAATAAAAAAAATTGAATTGGGCAATATTGCAGTTGGCCTACTGACCCATGATAGGCAGGTCGAATTCATACCAAGCCCTTGTTATTAATATGTATGTTTAACCCATTATTCAAAACACTGTTTCAGAGACTAGTCCCTGCATTTGTTCCACCTAACTTAACTTAACTTAACTTAACTTAACTTAACTTAACTTAACTTAACGTAACTTAACCCAACGTAACTTAACTTAGCCTAACCTAACCTAATCTACCATAACCAAACCTAACCAAGCCTAACTTAACCAAACCTAGTTTTATCTAACCTAACGTTACTTAATCTAATCTAACGTAACCTAATCTAACTTAGGTATAAAGAGTAGTATTTATAGACCGACAGAGAACGTTAAGAACTTGACTGAAGAAAAATAAAACTCACCAGAAAAATTGCGTAATAAAATGAGACTATATTGCACGATGTTGCAGAGAGCAGAGTGCATCATGCAGCTAGCAGGCAGCCTCACACACTCACACTCACACACACACACACACACACACACACACAGTAACCTTCGCTACGCCCACTGAGTATGTACGCATTCAGCCGTCGCACACATACATGCTACGCCCACAGACTATGTACGTATCCAAGAGTCTCACACACACACACACACACACACACACACACACACACACACACACACACACACACACACACACACACACACACACACACACACACACACATACACTGTCTCTCTCAACAGGCCAAGTATCTATCGACAAGTGCCTCTGACACCTAGTAACTACATAGGCACTCACACACACACATGCATACACACACATACACACACATACACACACACACACACACACACACACACACACACACACACACACACACACACACACACACACACACACACACACAGGCCAGAGAAAGTGCAAAGGTTTGCAACAAGACTAGTCCCAGAGCTAAGAGGTATGTCCTACGAGGAGAGGTTAAGGGAAATCAACCTGACGACACTGGAGGACAGGAGAGATAGGGAGGACATGATAACGACATACAAAATACTGAGAGGAATTGACAAGGTGGACAAAGACAGGATGTTCCAGAGACTGGACACAACAACAAGGGGACACAGTTGGAAGTTGAAGACACAGATGAATCACAGGGATGTTAGGAAGTATTTCTTCAGCCACAGAGTAGTCAGGAAGTGGAATAGTTTGGGAAGCGATGTAGTGGAGGCAGGATCCGTACATAGCTTTAAGCAGAGGTATGATAAAGCTCACGGTTCAGGGAGAGTGACCTAGTAGCGACCAGTGAAGAGGCGGGGTCAGGAGCTTGGACTCGACCCCTGCAACCTCAATTAGGTGAGTACACACACACACACACACACACACACTGCTGCAGCATACGGTCTCCTGGCAAACCTAAGAACAGCATTCCGATATCTAAATGAGGAGTCATTCAGGACCCTGTACACTGTGACGTTAGGCCCATATTTTAATATACATCGCCAGTTTTGAACCCTCACCTAGCTAAGCATGTAAGGAAACTAGAGAACGTGCAGAGGTTTGCAACAAGACTAGTCCCAGAGCTAAGGGGTATATCCTACGAGGAGAGGTTAAGGGAAATCGACCTGACGACACTGGAAGACAGGAGAGTTATAGACAGAGGTATAGACATAGTGGACAGAGACAGGATGTTCCAGAGATAGAACACAGCAATAAGGGGTCACAGTCGGAAGCTGAAGACTCAGATGAACCGCAGGGATGTTAGGAAGTATTTCTTCAGTCAGAGTTGTCAGGAAGTGGAATAGCCTGGGTAGTGATGTAGTGGAGGCAGGATCCATACATAGCTTTAAGAAGTGTGATAAAGCTCACGGAGCGGGAAGAGTGGCTGGATAGCGGCCAGGTGAAGAGGCGGGGCCAGGAGCTGTAAATCAATCCCGCAACCACAACTAGGTGAGCACAACTAGGTGAGTACACACACTGTGTGTGAATCGACCCCTGCAACCACAGATAGGTAAGTACACATTCTACGCCCACAGTGTAGGTACGCACCAGGTCTCGCACACGTAGGTACGATTACATTATGTGAATTACATCATACACACTCACTATCCTGAGGTGGTCAATAACCTACAATTTTCACCTGAAGCCAATATTCAACTTGCATGTCAATCTTAGGCAGACACAGCCAACCTACACATCAACATGAGACAGATATATCCAGCCAGCACGCCAACCTAAGACGGATATATTCCACCTATACATCAACATATAAGAATATATAACTTACATATCAATCCGGTCATAAGTCTATTCATCAAACAAGTCAACCTAACATCTGTAGGTTAGACAGTAAATTCCTAATTTTTATGTTTCCCAGTTTAACGTCTATTGAGAAGTAACATCATCCACATCGGTTAACTTCCTCTGGTCATTATGCAAACTACGAGAGAAAATTAAAGATTCGAATAATTTCAAGGTTTGCCAGAGAGGCACCTTGACAATAACAAACAATGCAACTGACTGAATTAACTTTGAATTAATACGCGAAGTGCATTCTGAAGGACAGGCTGGGGATGCTGTGGCTCCGTGGATGGTGATCTCTGTGATCTTCTGGGAAGACAGCTACCATCTGAACGATGGCGAACGTGTTTTGTTTTTTTTTAATTTAAAAGTAAGCTTTTCATTGAATACATCAAATATTCTGCCTCGCGTGGATAGGAAACCAAAAGAGCGACACTGTAGGACAATTTTACGATCAAAGTTATCACGACTGATGGTTCTGACACAGATGAACCAAAGAATGTTTGACGATGCAACTGGTGGTTGCCATGTTACAGATGAAACAGAATACAATGTTGAATATTTCGAGCTCGCTCTTAGATCCACTTCAGCCGTCTTGAGACCTCAGTGAGACAGAAAACACAGTGCTCAAAATTAATGAGATGTTTGTTTCCAAGTGGGTTTGCCTATTAATAACCAATGTTTATTATTACACATCTATGTTTAGATATCCCCTTTTGCAGAGGTGAGGCAGACAGTACCTACCTCCTCTACTCATGGCACCGTCGCTGGTCCGGGAAAAGAGTCGTTCGATATGCTGGCACCAACACTCTCCCTGGATGGCACCAGTCGTTGCACCTCCCTAAGATCCTTGAGCATTCGCGATCTTCAACCACTCGGCAAACTCGTTAATGAAATCGGTTTACTCTTGTGTTTGACACTTAAAGAGAGACTAGGAACACGTGGCACTGAAACATGAGGGCGTGGGGGCGCGGGCGGTGCGGGCGGATGTGTTAGCGTTGTGCTTGTAGTGATAGTGGTAGCATGAAGGTGCCGGTCTGCTGGGTGGTGGGTGGGTCCAGATGAGTCTCTGTACACAACACTGCTGCCGGAGGTACGACCACCAGCCTCCCTCCCTTCCCAACCCCTCTAGCGCTCTTCTTTGCTATCTTTTGGGGTCACGATTTTATCACACTTTAAATTACCCTTTCTGTCACCCTGGTATCACCCTTGTATCACTACTGTGTCACCCTTACGTCACTCTTTAAATCACTCTTGCATCGCTCTTCTATCCCACTTTAAATCACCCATGTACTGCTCTTTCATTCCCCTTTAACTCACCTATATATATCTCCCGTATCTCCCTTTCATCACCTATTTATTTCCCATTTATCACCCTCGTACTGGCCTTGTACTGCCAATCACATTTCCTCACTGTAAGAAGGACAATGCTACACAATAACAATACTCAACAATAATAATTCTATGCTACACAATAACGTTATTATAGATTACGCTTCGCTCGGGACGACCTTTATCATGTCAACTGAATGGAGCTACAGAATATATATATATATATATATATATATATATATATATATATATATATATATATATATATATATATATATATATATATATATATATATATATATATATATATATATATATATATATATGGAAAATCCTCGCTTAACGTTGCTTCATTCAACGGCATTTCGTTATAACGTTCATAAGAAAAAGAAATCAATTCCCGGCCAGGAATGGAAAATATACAACCCGCGCATAGAAGAGAGGAACTTACGACGATGTTTCGATCCGACTTGGATGGATGGAGGGCATGCATCAACGTAACTCTCTATGTTCGCTAATGACCATACAAATGAAAGCTTTATTTGAAGATCTGAAGAATAAACGGGGTTCTTCGTGGTTGGTTTGAACGTTTTAAGAAACGTTTAAAACTGCATAATATACAAATAACAGGTGAGTCTGCAGGTGTCGACACAGAAGCTGCAGCTGCTTACGTACCTTTGCTGTTATGTCAATTTCCTTACTTATGGCTGTTTGTATTCGATTTTTTTGACATGTAGCGTGTTTCTTACATAGTTCTGGAAAACATGTGATACCTAAAATAAAAAAAATGTCAACAATGGAGTAAATATCCTGAACTGTACATAAGTGTCTTTTTGCACATGAGAAAGAAGGAGCACTGCAGCAGGCCTACTGGCCCAAGCTAGGCAGGTTCAAGTCGTAGATGTTCAGTATCGACAAGATGAATATTAGACACATGTGCAACATCTGCCACTGGATAGCGAAACGTCTGCAATAGACCCAGATGTTGCACATGGGTCTAATTTTCAGGTACAAATCACTCACTGGCTCAAGCTACTGGCCTAAGGTAGTCAGGTCCAAGACGCAGCCACTTAAGAAGAAAGAAGCACTGCATCAGATTTATTAGAAACAAGCTGGTCAAATATGCAAGATCTTACTGAACCTTAGCAACGTTGCAAGGATTACAAGGGTTCCCTCTGATCTCATAAATAAATTATATTTAGTAAGCAAAACTGTGCTCCAATAGAACAAACGCTTACTCACAAATGTGTCTAGAACGTGTGCACACAAAACGTATGCATCCAGAACGTGTGCATAAAACGTACTCGTTCAGAGCGTTTACGCACAAACGTATGCGTCCAGAACTTGTGCATAAAACGTACGCGTCCAGAACGTTTACGCACAAATGTATGCGTCCAGAACGTGTGCATAAAATGTACGCGTCCAGAACGCTTACGTACAAACGTATGCGTTCAGAACGTGTACGCACATAACATACTGGTGAAAGTATTTACCATGAACATTAATAAACTTATATGAGCAAAACGTTTTCATAAAGAATGTAACCTGATACTTGAACCTGCCTCGCATGGGCCGGTAAGCCTGTTGCAGTGTTCCTTCTTTCTTATGTTCTTACGTTCATTGCACCAGAACGTATTTCTCGTCTCCACAACCCCATGGAGATAACTGGTGTAAAATACCGACACGGTGGAGAAGTAAACACAGTTGCAGTGTAATAATGAAAGAGCCGCATTGTACTCTAATTTGTCTCTTGTTTTCCTCCATATGTCCCTACGGTGCTTCGATGTAAAACGTTCGTGTATTTACCGGATCAGCTAGGCTTTACAGCGAACCCCTTACGCTCTCTTTAACGTATTCCAGGACTTGTTCGTTGTTCCTTCTACGTGCATTTATGATTCACGCTTTTCCGATGACATTCATCATGTGTGTGTTCTTTTTCTTAATATCTTCGTCGACAGTCCTTGACAAGAGCCTGTTTACGTACCATCAAGATACGACTCATGTTTCAGCTTTGTGCTACTCATGTTCCTTCTTTGTAACATCTGTTTACCTCCCGTGTTCAAGTATCATCACGCTGACATCCGTGTGCTGCAGCTGTACTGTCTATGTGACGACGTACTCTCCAAGTATCATTCCTGTGTCATTAGTTACTTCAACCCGTGAGAGCCAGCAAAATCATCGTCTTCTAAACTTCATGGTGGCTGACTGGTGCAACGCTGGACCTGCCCAAATTGTGGACCACAGTTTGAGTCCCCTTCCATTCTTCTGTTTATTCACTGGCAGTTACCCATTACGACTTGTCTTGGGTAATAGACTACATATATGGCTTCGAGGGGATATAATAGCAGATGTACCATGTTGAAGCTGTGGGTGTGTGATGAGACAGTAGCATCACAGTTGGTGGCTGCTAATGCAACCACGTCAAAGAAGTGCTGGTTGTAAAACTGACCCTACTATAACCATGGCAGAATTGTACAATGACGGGCCTACCATATGCATAAATCAAGGTTCGAATTCGTGGATTCGAGGATCGAACCCGTGTTACTTTAGCCCACCTCGTAGGCAGCAAGTCAAAATTCACGATGCTCTTAACCACTGGGCCATCAGTACTACAAACATTGTGTACCCAGTAGCACTGGGCATGTTTCATGAACTCACTTAAAATTAAGTCAATTCTAAAATTTTCTCTTGTACATTTAAAGATGGTATAAACCTTGGTAATAAATACCGACAAGTTGGTTTAGAAAGACACGTAAGCAAACACTATGACATATTTATTAGAAAACGTTTCGGTCCTGGGACCTTGATCACTTCTAACATACAGAGGTAGAAAGACATTATATATATAGGCGGAGAGTGAGGTATGACGCACGTGACCTGAGGAATGTCATAAGAACATAAGAATGGAGGAACACTGTAGAAAGCCTACTGGCCCATGCGAGGCAGGTCCTTATCAAAACAACCTCTACCTATAATGAGGACGGGTAGACGATGAAATCATGTGACTCCTGTGTTGTTGGGTTGGTGCTGCTTAAGTATCATGTATGCCAATGTTTTTGAAATTTTGTAGTTTCCAGTGTTGCGTTCTATAGGCACAAGCTATCCTCAACAACCCGCCCACGGAACAGCCCCCTAAGCAGTTCATAGTACTCCCATGTGGCGATGTTGCCACGAATACTCGCCGGGCACTTGCTATGAGTAACATCAACGTTTCCACCATAAACACATCATCTATCAAAGACCTCACTACGAAACGCAGCCCCACACCTCTAGCTTCTACAGCAGGCGTCTACACTATCCCCTGTGGGTTCTGTCCCAAGAAATATGTAGGCGAGACAGGCAGAGATCTTGCAGTCCGCCTGAATGAGCATCGAAATGCCTCTAACAGAGACGATGTAAGGTACGCCTGTGTCCTCCACAGAGACTCCACGGGGCATTTGATGAACTGGAATGAGGCACAACTCGTTCTCACCGAACCAGACCTCAGACGCCGACGGTGCCTAGAAGCCTCACTAATCGCCGTCACCGACACTATAGAACGCAACACTGGAAACTACAAAATTTCAAAAGCATTGGCATACATGATACTTAAGCAGCACCAACCCAACAACACAGGAGTCGTTAGGTAAGACACATATGCAACAGTTAGACAACTTTATTCCGAAACGTTTCGCCTACACAGTAGGCTTCTTCAGTCGAATACAGAAAGTAGGCAGGAACAGAAGAGATGTGAAGACGATGTAATCAGTCCATCACCCTTAAAGTCGTAGAATTTGAGGTTGTCAGTCCCTCGGCCTGGAGAAGTTCAGTTCCATAGTCAGGAACTATCTGAAGATCAAGCGACAGTGCGGAGACTTAAATACTGTCGGAAGGAGAGGTGCAGGGTAGTAGTAGTAGTAGTAATAGTATTAGTGAGAGGCAACTGAGAGGTCATGTCCCTCTCAGATCCAACCCTTCTCACTTGAAAAGCTTGTTCAAGGTGTTTTCTGTACCAAGATGCCACGTGTTGCAGTGTCTGACAAGATGAACATCAAAATGGTATATAATACCGACAGGTTGTTAGGTAAGACACATATGCAACAGTTAGACAACTTTATTCCGAAACGTTTCGCCTACACAGTAGGCTTCTTCAGTCGAATACAGAAAGTAGGCAGGAACAGAAGAGATGTGAAGACGATGTAATCAGTCCATCACCCTTAAAGTCGTAGAATTTGAGGTTGTCAGTCCCTCGGCCTGGAGAAGTTCAGTTCCATAGTCAGGAACTATCTGAAGATCAAGCGACAGTGCGGAGACTTAAATACTGTCGGAAGGAGAGGTGCAGGGTAGTAGTAGTAGTAGTAATAGTATTAGTGAGAGGCAACTGAGAGGTCATGTCCCTCTCAGATCCAACCCTTCTCACTTGAAAAGCTTGTTCAAGGTGTTTTCTGTACCAAGATGCCACGTGTTGCAGTGTCTGACAAGATGAACATCAAAATGGTATATAATACCGACAGGTTGTTAGGTAAGACACATATGCAACAGTTAGACAACTTTATTCCGAAACGTTTCACCTACACAGTATCCTTCTTCAGTCGAATACAGAAAGTAGGCAGGAACAGAAGAGATGTGAAGACGATGTAATCAGTCCATCACCCTTAAAGTCGTAGAATTTGAGGTTGTCAGTCCCTCGGCCTGGAGAAGTTCAGTTCCATAGTCAGGAACTATCTGAAGATCAAGCGACAGTGCGGAGACTTAAATACTGTCGGAAGGAGAGGTGCAGGGTAGTAGTAGTAGTAGTAATAGTATTAGTGAGAGGCAACTGAGAGGTCATGTCCCTCTCAGATCCAACCCTTCTCACTTGAAAAGCTTGTTCAAGGTGTTTTCTGTACCAAGATGCCACGTGTTGCAGTGTCTGACAAGATGAACATCAAAATGGTATATAATACCGACAGGTTGTTAGGTAAGACACATATGCAACAGTTAGACAACTTTATTCCGAAACGTTTCGCCTACACAGTAGGCTTCTTCAGTCGAATACAGAAAGTAGGCAGGAACAGAAGAGATGTGAAGACGATGTAATCAGTCCATCACCCTTAAAGTCGTAGAATTTGAGGTTGTCAGTCCCTCGGCCTGGAGAAGTTCAGTTCCATAGTCAGGAACTATCTGAAGATCAAGCGACAGTGCGGAGACTTAAATACTGTCGGAAGGAGAGGTGCAGGGTAGTAGTAGTAGTAGTAATAGTATTAGTGAGAGGCAACTGAGAGGTCATGTCCCTCTCAGATCCAACCCTTCTCACTTGAAAAGCTTGTTCAAGGTGTTTTCTGTACCAAGATGCCACGTGTTGCAGTGTCTGACAAGATGAACATCAAAATGGTATATAATACCGACAGGTTGTTAGGTAAGACACATATGCAACAGTTAGACAACTTTATTCCGAAACGTTTCACCTACACAGTATCCTTCTTCAGTCGAATACAGAAAGTAGGCAGGAACAGAAGAGATGTGAAGACGATGTAATCAGTCCATCACCCTTAAAGTCGTAGAATTTGAGGTTGTCAGTCCCTCGGCCTGGAGAAGTTCAGTTCCATAGTCAGGAACTATCTGAAGATCAAGCGACAGTGCGGAGACTTAAATACTGTCGGAAGGAGAGGTGCAGGGTAGTAGTAGTAGTAGTAATAGTATTAGTGAGAGGCAACTGAGAGGTCATGTCCCTCTCAGATCCAACCCTTCTCACTTGAAAAGCTTGTTCAAGGTGTTTTCTGTACCAAGATGCCACGTGTTGCAGTGTCTGACAAGATGAACATCAAAATGGTATATAATACCGACAGGTTGTTAGGTAAGACACATATGCAACAGTTAGACAACTTTATTCCGAAACGTTTCACCTACACAGTATCCTTCTTCAGTCGAATACAGAAAGTAGGCAGGAACAGAAGAGATGTGAAGACGATGTAATCAGTCCATCACCCTTAAAGTCGTAGAATTTGAGGTTGTCAGTCCCTCGGCCTGGAGAAGTTCAGTTCCATAGTCAGGAACTATCTGAAGATCAAGCGACAGTGCGGAGACTTAAATACTGTCGGAAGGAGAGGTGCAGGGTAGTAGTAGTAGTAGTAATAGTATTAGTGAGAGGCAACTGAGAGGTCATGTCCCTCTCAGATCCAACCCTTCTCACTTGAAAAGCTTGTTCAAGGTGTTTTCTGTACCAAGATGCCACGTGTTGCAGTGTCTGACAAGATGAACATCAAAATGGTATATAATACCGACAGGTTGTTAGGTAAGACACATATGCAACAGTTAGACAACTTTATTCCGAAACGTTTCGCCTACACAGTAGGCTTCTTCAGTCGAATACAGAAAGTAGGCAGGAACAGAAGAGATGTGAAGACGATGTAATCAGTCCATCACCCTTAAAGTCGTAGAATTTGAGGTTGTCAGTCCCTCGGCCTGGAGAAGTTCAGTTCCATAGTCAGGAACTATCTGAAGATCAAGCGACAGTGCGGAGACTTAAATACTGTCGGAAGGAGAGGTGCAGGGTAGTAGTAGTAGTAGTAATAGTATTAGTGAGAGGCAACTGAGAGGTCATGTCCCTCTCAGATCCAACCCTTCTCACTTGAAAAGCTTGTTCAAGGTGTTTTCTGTACCAAGATGCCACGTGTTGCAGTGTCTGACAAGATGAACATCAAAATGGTATATAATACCGACAGGTTGTTAGGTAAGACACATATGCAACAGTTAGACAACTTTATTCCGAAACGTTTCGCCTACACAGTAGGCTTCTTCAGTCGAATACAGAAAGTAGGCAGGAACAGAAGAGATGTGAAGACGATGTAATCAGTCCATCACCCTTAAAGTCGTAGAATTTGAGGTTGTCAGTCCCTCGGCCTGGAGAAGTTCAGTTCCATAGTCAGGAACTATCTCTCCATGCCCAGTTAGACGTCCCTGCGCTGAATCTGTACTGGAAGAGGCTCAGTGACAGACAGATAGACAAACTTGAGACACGACATGACTACTGGACCTCTCTCCTTGACGAAGACATTCGCAGACCCACAAACCAACACAACCTTTTCTACTCCTTGCATGATCCTGCTCCTAACCCTACTTACAAATAACCTTAGATCCGCTGACAGGTACCTTCTAAGACAGGTACCATTCTCTGACCCACGTTCGCCTTAGCTTTTTTGGGTTAAGACATGACTCAGTTCTGCACTCCTCTCTAGCTCAAAAGGTCGCAAGTCCCTTACTCCCAGCTCACCCCACCGGAGTCCCAACAGAAGAACCGGAATTTCTCTTTTCAATATCTGTCCCACGATCGCCTTTGCTGCTGGGTTAAGCCCTCGCTCTATTTCTACGACTAAGAACACTCCTCTCCAGCACTATTCTTCGTCTGTCCCGTCTTCCCCGCTCATCCCATTTGGGATCTTACCTGAACTTTCGTTCGTTCGTTCGTTCTTCAGATAGTTCCTGACTATGGAACTGAACTTCTCCAGGCCGAGGGACTGACAACCTCAAATTCTACGACTTTAAGGGTGATGGACTGATTACATCGTCTTCACATCTCTTCTGTTCCTGCCTACTTTCTGTATTCGACTGAAGAAGCCTACTGTGTAGGCGAAACGTTTCGGAATAAAGTTGTCTAACTGTTGCATATGTGTCTTACCTAACAACCTGTCGGTATTATATACCATTTTGATGTTCAACACAGGAGTCACATGATTTCATCGTCTACCCGTCCTCATCATAGGTAGAGGTTGTTTTGATAAGGACCTGCCTCGCATGGGCCAGTAGGCCTTCTACAGTGTTCCTCCATTCTTATGTTCTTATGACATTCCTCAGGTCACGTGCGTCACACCTCACTCTCCGCCTATATATATAATGTCTTTCTACCTCTGTATGTTGGAAATATAAACACATATGCAGTATAATGTGATCCTTTATTGACTACGTTTCGCCCACACAGTGGGCTTTTTCAAGTCACAAACAGAACTACCTGGGGTGGAAGGAACGCGAGTATTTATAGTCAGGTTCAGAATGCTGAGGTCAGGTGGAGAATGCTGCATCTGATGATGTACCGAGTGGGGTTATAGAGTCTAAAATCTTGGGTAGCTTGGAAAGGAGATTGGACAAGTTTGTGAGCAGACCTTCTACAGTGTTCTTATGTGGGATAGCGATGAAGAAGCTTCTTGGCAAGTGGTTCAGCTATGTTATAGAAGCCACTATTCTGGTTGAAGTTGTCGGATATAGAAATAAGTGATGATTCCAGGATTCTTCGGTATTGAGTGTTGTCTTCTGTGGCGATAAGTCTTGAGTTTCTGTAGTTTATCAAGTGGTTGTGTGAATTACGGTGTTGTACGCAGGCATTCCTTGTGTCGTCAGACCTGCTTGCGTATTGGTGTTCTGAAATACGTGTTTGGAGGTCCCTTGATGTTTCGCCAACGTATAACTTGTTGCAGTCATTACAAGGGATTATGTATACCCCTGCAGAGGGTGGAAGCTTGTCCTGTCTATCACTGGTAATGTCCTTGATGGTCGTGGTTGTGGAGGTAGATACTTGAAATGAGGTATTGGAAAAGATGTTGGAAACGTGTTTGGCAATGGAGTTGGTGGGGAGGTCTGACGACACAAGGAATGCCTGCGTACAACACCGTAATTCACACAACCACTTGATAAACTACAGATACTCAAGACTTATCGCCACAGAAGACAACACTCAATACCTCAGGGTGTTTGTGGGAGTTGACTGTGAGGTGTAGTCTAAGCCCTTTAATTGACTTCCTTTGATGTATTACTTTCATAGTTCCTTGACAATGTGAGTAGTCACGAAAGCGCTTGGAATTTCACTACTCTTTCACAGTGGTTGTTTTGCATATATATATATATATATATATATATATATATATATATATATATATATATATATATATATATATATATATATATATATATATATATATATATATATATATACATATATATATATATATATATATATATATATATATATATATATATATATATATATATATATATATATATATATATATATTATTTTATTTATTATTACACTGGCTCATTCCCTCCAAGGCAGGGTGGCCCGAAAAAGAAAAACTTTCACCATCATTCACTCCATCACTGTCTTGCCAGTTTTTAAACTGCAACATTAACACCCCTCCTTCAGAGTGCAGGCACTGTACTTCCCATCTCCAGGACTCAAGTCCGGCCTGCCGGTTTCCCTGAACCCCTTCATAAATGTTACTTTGCTCACACTCCAACATCACGTCAAGTATTAAAAACCATTTGTCTCCATTCACTCCTATCAAACACGCTCACGCATGCCTGCTGGAAGTCCAAGCCCCTCGCACACAAAACCTCCTTTACCCCCTCCCTCCAACCTTTCCTAGGCCGACCCCTACCCCGCCTTCCTTCCACTACAGACTGATACACTCTTGAAGTCACTCTGTTTCGCTCCATTCTCTCTACATGTCCGAACCACCTCAACAACCCTTCCTCAGCCCTCTGGACAACAGTTTTGGTAATCCCGCACCTCCTCCTAACTTCCAAACTACGAATTCTCTGCATTATATTCACACCACACATTGCCCTCAGACATGACATCTCCACTGCCTCCAGCCTTCTTCTCGCTGCAACATTCATCACCCATGCTACACACCCATATAAGAGCGTTGGTAAAACTATACTCTCATACATTCCCCTCTTTGCCTCCAAGGACAAAGTTCTTTGTCTCCACAGACTCCTAAGTGCACCACTCACTCTTTTCCCCTCATCAATTCTATGATTCACCTCATCTTTCATAGACCCATCCGCTGACACGTCCACTCCCAAATATCTGAATACATTCACCTCCTCCATACTCTCTCCCTCCAATCTGATATTCAATCTTTCATCACCTAATCTTTTTGTTATCCTCATAACCTTACTCTTTCCTGTATTCACCTTTAATTTTCTTCTTTTGCACACCCTACCAAATTCATCCACCAATCTCTGCAACTTCTCTTCAGAATCTCCCAAGAGCACAGTGTCATCAGCAAAGAGCAGCTGTGACAACTCCCACTTTGTGTGTGATTCTTTATCTGTTAACTCCACGCCTCTTGCCAAGACCCTCGCATTTACTTCTCTTACAACCCCATCTATAAATATATTAAACAACCACGGTGACATCACACATCCTTGTCTAAGGCCTATTTTTACTGGGAAATAATTTCCCTCTTTCCTACATACTCTAACTTGAGCCTCACTATCCTCGTAAAAACTCTTCACTGCTTTCAGTAACCTACCTCCTACACCATACACTTGCAACATCTGCCACATTGCCCCCCCCCCTATCCACCCTGTCATACGCCTTTTCCAAATCCATAAATGCCACAAAGACCTCTTTAGCCTTATCTAAATACTGTTCACTTATATGTTTCACTGTAAACACCTGGTCCACACACCCCCTACCTTTCCTAAAGCCTCCTTGTTCATCTGCTATCCTATTCTCCGTCTTACTCTTAATTCTTTCAATAATAACTCTACCATACACTTTACCAGGTATACTCAGCAGACTTATCCCCCTATAATTTTTGCACTCTCTTTTATCCCCTTTGCCTTTATACAAAGGAACTATGCATGCTCTCTGCCAATCCCTAGGTACCTTACCCTCTTCCATACATTTATTAAATAATTGCACCAATCACTCCAAAACTATATCCCCACCTGCTTTTAACATTTCTATCTTTATCCCATCAATCCCGGCTGCCTTACCCCCTTTCATTTTACCTACTGCCTCACGAACTTCCCCCACACTCACAACTGGCTCTTCCTCACTCCTACAAGATGTTATTCCTCCTTGTCCTATACACGAAATCACAGCTTCCCTATCTTCATCAACATTTAACAATTCCTCAAAATATTCCCTCCATCTTCCCAATACCTCAATCTCTCCATTTAATAACTCGCCTCTCCTATTTTTAACTGACAAATCCATTTGTTCTCTAGGCTTTCTTAACTTGTTAATCTCACTCCAAAACTTTTTCTTATTTTCAACAAAATTTGCTGATAACATCTCACCCACTCTCTCATTTGCTCTCTTTTTACATTGCTTCACCACTCTCTTAACCTCTCTCTTTTTCTCCATATATTCTTCCCTCCTTGCATCACTTCAACTTTGTAAAAACATATATATATATATATATATATATATATATATATATATATATATATATATATATATATATATATATATATATATATATATATATATATATATATATATATATATATATATATATTTTTTTTTTTTTTTTTTTTTTTTCAACAAGTCGGCCGTCTCCCACCGAGGCAGGGTGACCCAAAAAAGAAAGAAAATCCCCAAAAAGAAAATACTTTCATCATCATTCAACACTTTCACCACACTCGCACATTATCACTGTTTTTGCAGAGGTGCTCAGAATACAACAGTCTAGAAGCATACACATATAAAGATACACAACATATCCCTCCAAACTGCCAATATCCCAAACCCCTCCTTTAAAGTGCAGGCATTGTACTTCCCATTTCCAGGACTCAAGTCCGACTATATGAAAATAACCGGTTTCCTTGAATCCCTTCACTAAATATTACCCTGCTCACACTCCAACAGATCGTCAGGTCCCAAGTACCATTCGTCTCCATTCACTCCTATCTAACACGCTCACGCACGCTTGCTGGAAGTCCAAGCCCCTTACCCACAAAACCTCCTTTACCCCCTCTCTCCAACCCTTTCGAGGACGACCCCTACCCCGCCTTCCTTCCCCTATAGATTTATATGCTTTCCATGTCATTCTACTTTGATCCATTCTCTCTAAATGACCAAACCACCTCAACAACCCCTCCTCTGCCCTCTGACTAATACTTTTATTAACTCCACATCTTCTCCTAATTTCCACACTCCGAATTTTCTGCATAATATTTACACCACACATTGCCCTTAAACAGGACATCTCCACTGCCTCCAACCGTCTCCTCGCTGCTGCATTTACCACCCAAGCTTCACACCCATATAAGAGTGTTGGTACTACTATACTTTCATACATACCCTTCTTTGCCTCCATAGATAACGTTTTTTGACTCCACATATACCTCAACGCACCACTCACCTTTTTTCCCTCATCAATTCTATGATTAACCTCATCCTTCATAAATCCATCCGCCGACACGTCAACTCCCAAGTATCTGAAAACATTCACTTCTTCCATACTCCTCCTCCCCAATTTGATATCCAATTTTTCTTTATCCAAATCATTTGACACCCTCATCACCTTACTCTTTTCTATGTTCACTATCAACTTTCTACCTTTACACACATTCCCAAACTCATCCACTAACCTTTGCAATTTTTCTTTAGAATCTCCCATAAGCACAGTATCATCAGCAAAAAGTAACTGTGTCAATTCCCATTTTGAATTTGATTCCCCATAATTTAATCCCACCCCTCTCCCAAACACCCTAGCATTTACTTCCTTTACAACCCCATCTATAAATATATTAAACAACCATGGTGACATTACACATCCCTGTCTAAGACCTACTTTTACCGGGAAGTAGTCTCCCTCTCTTCTACACACCCTAACCTGAGCCTCACTATCCTCATAAAAACTCTTTACAGCATTTAATAACTTACCACCTATTCCATATACTTGCAACATCTGCCACATTGCTCCTCTATCCACTCTATCATATGCCTTTTCTAAATCCATAAATGCAATAAAAACTTCCCTATCTTTATCTAAATACTGTTCACATATATGCTTCAATGTAAACACCTGATCTACACATCCCCTACCCACTCTAAAACCTCCTTGCTCATCCGCAATCCTACATTCTGTCTTACCTCTAATTCTTTCAATTATAACCCTACCGTACACTTTTCCTGGTATACTCAGTAAGCTTATTCCTCTATAATTTTTACAGTCTCTTTTGTCCCCTTTCCCTTTATATAAAGGGACTATACATGCTCTCTGCCAATCCCTAGGTATCTTCCCCTCTTTCATACATTTATTAAACAAAAGTACCAACCACTCCAACACTATATCCCCTACTTCTATAGGTTTCCTGTCCAGGTCGTTCCACTTCCTGACTATTCTAAGGCTGAAGGAATTCCTTTTTAACATCCTCGTGGCTCATCTGTGTTTTCAACTTCGGGTTGTGCCTTAGGGTTTCATTTTTCTCACCTCTCGAGCAATCTGTCCCTGTCTACCCTATCCATTCCACTCAATGTTTTCACGTCATCATATCACCCCTGGTCCTGTCATCGGGTTTAGCTCCCCGAACCTTTCCCCTATAGCTCATTCCTTTTATCTGCGAGACTAGTCTCGTTGCAAACCTCTGCTCTTTCTCCATTTTCTTAACATGCTTGAGGAGGTTCGGGTCCTAGACTGGTGCTGCGTACTCTGATATGAGCCTAACATATGCTGTATACAGTTCCGTGAATGATTCCTTGCTCAGGTTCCTGAAAGCTAATTTTTAGATGTCAAACGTGCGTTTGGTAAGGAAGTTTTTCGGCTGATGTACACTTCACCACGAGGTTCTTCGTCTTATTTGTGTGTGTGTGTGTGTGTGTGTGTGTGTGTGTGTGTGTGTGTGTGTGTGTGTGTGTGTGTGTGTGTGTGTGTGTGTGTGTGTGTGTGTGTGTGTGTGTGTGTGTGCGCCGGTCATTCAGCGCTAAGAGTGGTGGAGGCTTCGTACTCCTTCCGCTAAGCACTTCAGAGAAGCGGTACTCAGTTGAGCTCGCCCAGTTGTCTGATATGACGGCACTGATACATGACACAAGCGGCGCTGTTCAGCTTGACTAACACAAGCCTCGCTGAGAGCTACTTTCATCTTATCCTCTGAATGAGAGTTGGTGATTCACAGTGTATTTATGAGCACACAAAGAGCACACACACTGAGTGCCACTAAGGAAGAGGCATAAACCTCTCTCTCTCTCTCTCTCTCTCTCTCTCTCTCTCTCTCTCTCTCTCTCTCTCTCTCTCTCTCTCTCTCTCTCTCAGGACACAAGGAAATATATTATCTGGTGCTTTACTTCACCTCCGGCTCTTGTTTGGATTTTCCCCGTGTCTGTGGGGAATTCCAAGACACTTTATTTTGCTACGTTTCACTCACAGTGGAGGGTGAAATGCAGCAAAAATAAAGGCGTTCCCTGCTAAAAGCATATTTGAACTATCTCTGTATTCTATATTTCTGTCTCTGTTTCTCAATAATTGGACAATGTAGAAGAGGGAACCATGCAAAGGTGAAAAATTTACTAAACTTCGGAAGTACAGTGTAACAGTGGGAAAAAACTTGACAAACAATACATTTTTACACCTAGATGTATTTTTCTCTGACAAGCTAAGAGCTGTTATCCCTCCAGGTGTTAAAAGTTCGGATTCCTAGCATTAATCCCCTCCCCTCTCCCAGAATGCCACCCACAACAGTCTGCTAGGTGATACACATTTCATATTTGCTGCACCATCAATAATACGAAACAGCTAGTAATTAAGGTGCCTACTTACCGCTAGGTATAAAAGTGCAACGGGTAGTGAGAAATATGCTCAGTGTCTCCACTAATCCGATGATCGAGCAAGGATAATAATGATCCACGGACCATTTGTGGAGGACTGCAGTTATTTGGAGTGATGTTTTTCATGATGTACTGTCTTATAGAGTAGTGTAGCAATACACCGTGGGTGCTTCCACATTGTAACTGCCATAATGAGTAGGGTTGCATCACACTGTGGGTGCTCCCACATTGTAACTGCTATACTGAGAAGTGTAACAGCACACTCTGAGTGTTTCCACAATGTAATTATCATACAGACCAGGGTGACAGCACACTGCGAGTGTTCTCACAATGTAACTATCATACAGACCAGGGTAACAGCACACTGCGAGTGTTCCCACAATATAATTATCATACAGACCAGGGTAACAGCACACTGCGAGTGTTCTCACAATGTAACTATCATACAGACCAGGGTAACAGCACACTGCGAGTGTTCCCACAATGTAATTATCATACAGACCAGGGTAACAGCACACTGCGAGTGCTCCCACAATATAATTATCATACAGACCAGGGTAACAGCACACTGCGAGTGTTCCCACAATGTAATTATCATACAGACCAGGGTAACAGCACACTGCGAGTGTTCTCACAATGTAACTATCATACAGACCAGGGTAACAGCACACTGCGAGTGTTCTCACAATGTAACTATCATACAGACCAGGGTAACAGCACACTGCGAGTGTTCCCACAATGTAACTATCATACAGACCAGGGTAACAGCACACTGCGAGTGTTCTCACAATGTAACTACCATACAGACCAGGGCAACAACATGGTAACCACATACTGTCGATGTTCTCAGTTTTGCTAAACATAAAAACACTCATACACCCCACCATATCCCACTTTTTCTCCCTTCCCGCCCACACGCCCCAGTTACAACTCTCCTCCACCAATCCATTCCTAGGCCACTCCTCCATCTTAGCAATATGACAACACCAGAGCCGGGGATCCATCACACTGCGTGTATATTCTGAAGAGTATATACCCTTGATGTGTGAACACAAAGAGGGAGGTATATACATCTCGGTATATATATACAACTAGAATTTACTTTGACCACTATATTGGGTATTAAAGCATTCCCGACAGGTGGTGCACAGGTTACATGCTGCCCAATTGACCCTCGTGTAGTCGAGAGGCTTTAAACCTAACGAGCCAACCAGGAATCAACTGTATCAAAGACACCAATGGAAATCAGCCACACTCAGTATATTAGGTTATTCTAGGTTAAATCTGCATTATATACCTTTTATGTGCCTATAACATCTGCGTGCCCTCAGACCCTAGCTAAAAAAAAAAATATATGCTATGTGCCAAAAACCATATTAAAAACATACTATCTCATTTGCTTACTCACTCAGTGGATTGAATGCTGAGACATAGATACAAATACTCGCCTAATTTTTGTAGCATGATTTGCGGATGATACCAGAATAAGCATGACAGTCACCTCGGTAGAAGACTCGGAAAATTGCAGGAAGATATAAGCAAGACCTTTCAGCTGGCAGTGGAGAACAACATTAGGTCCAGCTGCTTAGTTATGGAAAGAACAGGGGCACTGCATGCAAAACCCAAGAGGATCATCATATAGAACGAAAGCAACATGTGAAAAACCTGGGAGTAATCATGTTGGCTGACCTGTCTTTCAAAGAACACTATAGGGCAGTGGTCCTCAACCTTCTTACACAAGTGGGCCACATTTGAGGGTCAAATGTGTGATGAAGGCTGTTCGATTTTGTTGACACTGTGCACTGTGGAACCTACATAAAAGTGAATTCCTAATTTCATGTGAGGGCCGCATCCATTTCCTAGAAGGGCCACATGCGGCCCACGGGCCGCAGGCTGGGGAGCCGTGCTATGGGGGCAAATATCACGACAGCCAGGAAAATGACGGCTTGGATAATGAGAACATTCAAAACAAGGAAAATAGTGCCACTGGGGACACTGTTCATGTCTCTAGTGCTCTCTCGTTTAGAGTATTGTTCAGTGTTGACGGCCCCGTTCAGGGCAGGGAAGATATCAGAACTATAATAGGTACAGAGATAATTTACACCCCACATAGAACCAATAAAACATCTTAAATTACTGTGATCGCCTCTAAGTCCTAAATATGCTTTCACAGGAGCAGAGAGATACGTGATAATATGTATATGGAAAGTACTTGAGGGCCTTGTCCCAAATTTGCACAGCGCCATATCAACATACTGGCGTGAGAGATGTGAGAGGTGTAAAACAAACTCAGTGAAAAGCATGGGCACTCTGGGAACAATGAAAGAACATTATATCAACATCCGTGGCTATAGACTATTTAATATCTTACCATAAGATATCAGAAACACTGCTGGGGACACGTATCTATACCAAGTGCCAGATCAGCCAGGCTGAAATGTATATGTGGATCAGCGGACTGGCTGCAGCAACAACCTGGTTGACAAAGCAAGCACAGAAGCCTGGTCCAGGACCCGGTGCAGGGAACTGAAAAACTCGCTAAAATTATCAAAGGTAAAGGTAGGGGGAGTGTGTACTGTCGTTGAGGGGAAGGGGCGGAGGGGGCTCCCTGTATTTGTTCACAATAACAAGGTGAGTGTGAGGCTGCGAAGGGGATGTTGTCTAAATCACTGTACTTCATACTTCCCTCTCCCCTCTCCCCTCTCCCCTCTCCCCTCTCCCCTCTCCCCTCTCCCCTCTCCCTTCTCCCTTCTCCCTTCTCCCTTCTCCCTTCTCCCCTCTCCCCTCTCCTCTCTCCTCTCTCCACTCACCCGCCTGTTATGATTTACACAAATTTCATGCACATTCGACAAACACTTGTGTTGTACCTACCCGCCTCCGACCCTGTGTTCGTACTGCTAGGGAGAGAGAGAGAGAGAGAGAGACAGACAGACAGACAGACAGACAGACAGAGATAAAGACAGACAGAGATAAAGACAGACAGAGATAAAGACAGACAGAGAGAAATAGTGTGCTCACCTCATTGTATTCGTCTAATTGTGGTTGTAGGGGTCGAGTCATAGCTTCTGGTCCCGCTTCTTCACTAGGCAGACGATGCACCATCCCCCCAATGAAAAGCAGGGGTGTCACTAGCACGTTAAGAGACCATACAATAAGTGTCAGGGGCCCGAGACTGTTCAACTGCCTCCCAGCACACATAAGGGGGATTACCAACAGACCCCTGGCAGTCTTCAAGCTGGCACTGGACAAGCACCTAAAGTCAGTTCCTGATCAGCCGGGCTGTGGCTCGTACGTTGGTTTGCGTGCAGCCAGCAGCAACAGCCTGGTTGATCAGGCGCTGATCCACCAGGAGGCCTGGTCACAGACCGGGCCGCGGGGGCATTGACCCCCGAAACTCTCTCCAGGTAAACTCCAGGTCACCCTCTCCTTGCTAAATGAGCTTTATCATACCTCTTCCTAAAGCTATATATGGTTCCTGCCTCCACTACATCAATTTCCAGATTATTCCACTTTCTGACAACTCTGTGACTGAAGAAATACTTCCTAACATCCCTTTGACTCATCTGAGTCTTTAACTTGGAATTGTGGCCCCTTGTTGCTGCGTCCCATCTGTGCAACATTCTGTCTCTGTCCACCTTGTCGCTTCCTCTCAGTATTTTATGTCGTAATCATATCTCCCTTCCCTTCCCCCTCCATGCCTCTCCTGTCCCCCAGTGTTGTCAGGACGATTTCCCTTAACCTTTCTTCGTAGAGTCCCCTTAGCTCCAGAACTAGTATGTGTGTGTGTGTGTGTGTGTGTGTGTGTGTGTGTGTGTGTGTGTGTGTGTGTGTGTGTGTGTGTGTGTGTGTGTGTGTGTGTGTGTGAGCGCGCCCGCGCGTCATCCACCCTCCTATATAATCAATCATCATCTTGCTGCAACATCTGCTCCGGGCATTCAATAGCAATTTAGACTTGCAACTGAGAAAACACAGATGATCGTCACTGAGTAGCGTGACGTAACTAACGTAGCCGGGGCCCCAGTGAATGAGTCTCACCAAACCATCAATGATGAAGAGCATATCCTCGGCGTGAAGAGTCACACTGATGACCATAATGAAATGCGCTCATCAGGGAGTACTGTTTTAGCGCCTCCCATGAATGCAGTAATATTGCTGAGACCCGGGTGTTGACGCTTGAGATAAAGGCAGCCAAGAAATATGCAACGTTAAGGCGCCTCTCGTACTTGCTTGACAATAGTACCTGCTTGTCAACAGTACCTGCTTGACAACAGTACCTGCTTGACAATAGTACCTGCTTGTCAACAGTACCTGCTTGACAACAGTACCTGCTTGACAACAGTACCTGCTTGACAACAGTACCTGCTTGACAACAGTACCTGCTTGACAACAGTACCTGCTTGACAACAGTACCTGCTTGACAACAGTACCTGCTTGACAACAGTAGCTACTTAACAGCAATACTTGCTTGACAACAAGAGCTGCTTGACAAAAGTGGCTACTTGACAACACTACCTGCTTGGCAACAGTACCTGCTTGACAACAGTACCTGGTGGACAAGAGCTGCTTGACAACACTACCTGCTTGGCAACAGTACCTGCTTGACAACAGTACCTGGTGGACAAGAGCTGCTTGACAACACTACCTGCTTGGCAACAGTACCTGCTTGACAACAGTACCTGGTGGACAAGAGCTGCTTGACAACACTACCTGCTTGGCAACAGTACCTGCTTGACAACAGTACCTGGTGGACAAGAGCTGCTTGACAACACTACCTGCTTGGCAACAGTACCTGCTTGACAACAGTACCTGGTGGACAAGAGCTGCTTGACAACACTATCTGCTTGACAACAGTACCTGCTTGACAACAGTACCTGCTTGACAACAGTACCTGCTTGACAACAGTACCTGCTTGACAACAGTACCTGCTTGAAACAGTACCTGCTTGACAACAGTACCTGCTTGACAACAAGCGCTGCTTGACAACAGTACCTGCTTGACAACAGTAGCTACTTGACAACAATACTTGCTTGACAACAAGAGCTGCTTGACAAAAGTGGCTAAATGACAACACTACCTGCTTGGCAACAGTACCTGCTTGACAACAGTACCTGGTGTACAAGAGCTGCTTGACAACACTACCTGCTTGGCAACAGTACCTGCTTGACAACTGTACCTGGTGGACAAGAGCTGCTTGACAACACTACCTGCTTGACAACAGTACCTGCTTGACAACAGTACCTGCTTGACAACAGTACCTGGTGAACAAGAGCTGCTTGACAACACTACCTGCTTGACAACACTACCTGCTTGACAACACTACCTGCTTGACAACACTACCTGCTTGACAACACTACCTGCTTGACAACACTACCTTCTTGACAACACTACCTGCTTGACAACACTACTTGCTTGACAACACTACCTGCTTGACAACACTACCTGCTTGACAACACTACCTGCTTGACAACACTACCTGCTTGACAACACTACCTGCTTGACAACACTACCTGCTTGACAACACTACCTGCTTGACAACACTACCTGCTTGACAACACTACCTGCTTGACAACACTACCTGCTTGACGACACTACCTGCTTGACAACACTACCTGCTTGACAACACTACCTGCTTGACAACACTACCTGCTTGACAACACTACCTGCTTGACAACACTACCTGCTTGACAACACTACCTGCTTGACAACACTACCTGCTTGACAACACTACCTGCTTGACAACACTACCTGCTTGACAACACTACCTGCTTGACAACACTACCTGCTTGACAACACTACCTGCTTGACAACACTACCTGCTTGACAACACTACCTGCTTGACAACACTACCTGCTTGACAACACTACCTGCTTGACAACACTACCTGCTTGACAACACTACCTGCTTGACAACACTACCTGCTTGACAACACTACCTGCTTGACAACACTACCTGCTTGACAACACTACCTGCTTGACAACATATATACACACTGAGACACGTATATCTGTATATATATCTTGTATTTCATTTTATTGGATTATTTTAGGCTAAATCTACACGATGAATACATCGACATTCATAAAGCAATATTTATGTTACTGATGCATAAAAATTTAATGTTATGTTTTTAGTATAGGCTTTGCAAATAGGCCTACTTACAAGTTATTATTATTTAAATGTTTTGCCTTTTTTAAATAAAAAGCAGAAAGAATCTTCTATTATCTCAGTGTGTGTGTGTGTACTCACGTATTTGTGGTTGCAGGAGTCGAGTTATAGCTCCTGGCCCCGCCTCTTCACTGATCGCTACTAGGTCCTCTCTCCCTCCCTACTCCATGTACTTCATCAAACCACATCTTAAAACTATGCATGGTTCCAGCCTCCACTACATGTGTACTCACCTAATTGTGGTTGCAGGAGTCGAGACGTAGTGTACTCACCTAGTTGAGGTTGCGGGGGTCGAGTCCGTGTGTGTGTGTGTGTGTGTGTGTGTGTGTGTGTGTGTGTGTGTGTCTTCTTGCGTGCTTACTGACAGGTAAGGCACTAAGTTCCCACACTCATACAGGCAGAGGTGGGTTATTCAACGCAAGGGATAGTGGCTCGATCCTCCGTTCCTCTAGTGGAACACACCATTAGGTGTCCTACATGGGAGATACTGGTTTAGCAGGCGTTGTCTTTTGTGGAGCAGTAAATCCTTTGATGTTTCTTTATTCTTACATTTTTTATGCTTAATTGTAAGGCCTGAAACACGACCCAGTCCTGTAAATTTTAATTCGCTGGTCATCATGCGACCTTATTGCCAACTTAGGCTAGAGCATAAACCTCTATTTAATGACTTTTGACCTGAATACAAACGTATATGACCTGATATATATGACTTTCACATCATGACCTGACATTTGATCTCATGCGAGTGAAACATAATGTATCTGTGTGTGACCTGAGGGTAGAGTATGACCCAGTCACCTTCAGCGCCACCTTGTGAGCCACAGCTAGTAGCGCCCCCCTCAGGCTCTCTCTCAAGACATGTTTTGCGACCTGAAACCTGCCCCTGTTTCCGTATGAATCACACACATACACACACACACACACACACACACACACACACACACACACACACACACACACACACACACACACACACACACACACAGACACGGGGCCAGGAGCTGTGACTTGAGCCCTGTAACCATAATTAGCTGAACGTACACACACACACTGACCTAGTAACGACTACCGAAAAGGCGGGGCCAGGAGCTGTGACTCGACGCTTGTAACCACATAAAGGTGAGTACACACACACACACACACACACACACACACACACACACACACACACACACACACACACACACACACACACACACACACACACACACACACACACACACACACACACACACACACACACACACACACACACACACTGCATTGTACCAGTGGGATCTGCAGTTTCTACCAGCCTGATGACGTAGCGTAATCTACAGAAACGCGTTGCTGACTAGAGGACCTTCGACGACTTCGCCCTCCTGCAGTGGATACAGTGAGGCCCTTCGACCATGTTCTCCTGCCCCGGTATTGGCTTTTTACTGGTTGTTTTTCTTAACACTTGTTTGCCCTCTCCCTACAGCATTACCTTGTACCCAAGGACTGAGGTACAACGTTTCGTATGTTGTACTACCAAAGTTCTAAGGAATCACTTGTGTGTACAATGTTTCGCCCACAGGAAAGGAAGGGATTACTAACCTAACCTAACCTAACCTTGGACTTGCACATCAGAGCTTATTTCTTGGGTAGTATTGAAAATTGGGTAGATCAAATGTTTGTTAGTGGGATGAATTGTAAAGGACCTGCCTAGTATGGGCCAGCAGGCCTGCTGCAGTGTTCCTCCTTTCTTATGTTCTTATGTTAATTTAAACACAAGAAAAATCCCTCCGAATCCCAAACAGCAAACACATAATTAAGTGAAATTTACATAATTCTTTTCTGTTTACATTACGAATTTAGTGAAGCTGCGTCACTGTGGAGCTGAGATGATGATGATGATGACAGTGATGATGATGATCATAATAACAGCGATGATGATGATGATGATGATGATGATGATGATGATGATGACAGTGATGATGATGATCATAATAACAGCGATGATGATGATGATGATGATGATGACAGTGATGATGATGATCATAATAACAGCGATGATGATGATGATGATGATGATGATGACAATGATGATGACAATGATAATGACGAAGATGATGATGATGATGATGATGACAATGATGATGACAATGATAATGACGAAGATGATGATGATGATGATGATGATGACAATGATGATGACAATGATAATGACGAAGATGATGATGATGTTTTGTTACTTAAGAGAAACTTTATTACGAAAAGGTTTCGCCCCTGGTGGGAGAAAAGTTTCCTTAACAAAGTTGCCTAACGTTTCCAAGTGCCTCTTGTAAACATTAGCGGGAACTATTAACCACAACGTTTCGCACTCAGCAGGAGGGAGGGGCGCTGATAAGTTGCAGTTTTATAACTGTAATAAAATTGGTAGAATTACCGACAATATGTAAAGTAAAAGGACACAAGTGCAACTAATGTGACATTTTATTGTGGCAACGTTTCGCTCTCCAGGAGCTTTATCAAGCCATTACAAACAATACATGGACACAGAGGGTATATAAAGGCTCAGAGTGAGGTGCAATACTAGTGAGGTACCATTTCGATGTCCAGTCAAGATACCAAGACCAAAAGAGGCATCATCATCGGGTTTTTCCTAAGAGCATACCGAATTTGTAGTCCTGAGTTTCTTGACGAGGAATGTATTTACATTCACCAAACATTCACTGAGTTACAATTTCCTTCTTTTTTCATCAAAGACTGCAAGAAAAGAGCTCTTCATATCATTAATTCTCCACGCACCAACACCACTCCCAACAAAGTTATAATTCTTCCCAACAGCCAGGTTGCACTGAACGTCTCAAAAGCACTTTCACAAGCTAACACCAGAGTCGCCATCGCTTCTAGCACTTCAATAAAGCTTCAGTAAAGGATCTAACCAGGACAAAATCCAAGCACAACGAACCAGTCAACGCAGGAGTTTACACTATACCCTGTGGAGGCTGTGACAAAATTTACGTAGGTGAAACAGCAAGAAACCTCGACACCCGCCTCAATGAACACATTTACGCATGTAGGAACGATAACTTGAACAACGCCTGTGTACAACACTGTAATTCCACCAATCATCTCATGAAATTCAGATACGCCCAATTAGTGATCAAAGAAACTAATTTCCGCAGACGCAAGTGCCTCGAATCAGCACTGATCGCTGTTTCGAATACAATTAAACAAAACAACGGCAGCTTCACCATCTCCGAAGTCTTAGCAAGAATCCTCCTGAAAACAGTAAACCCTGCCATCACATAGTCTCTCCTGTTATACTACACAAAGCACATTACAGAAAGTGAACACTGAAACAAGCTGCCTCTTTCCAGTCTATATTTGTCCAACCTATTTTTATGTTACCCAAGTAATAGCTTTTATATCCTTTTACTCATGTACGAATTAATTGCTCTACCATATTACCTTTGTCACTACTACTACTACTACTAATACTACTACTACTACTACCACTAGTGAACATCTAAATGGTACCTCACTAGTATTGCACCTCACTCTGAGCCTTTATATACCCTCTGTGTCCATGTATTGTTTGTAATGGCTTGATAAACCATACCCCCGGCCGGGATTGAACCCGCGGTCATAGAGTCTCAAAACTCCAGCCCGTCGCGTTAGCCACTAGACCAGCTAGCCACAATAAGATTCATCCAACTAGGTATATTTCTACACCATAGGAAAGTTAGCACAGGCACCTCTGTGACCACAAATGCAACGGGCTGGAGTTTTGAGACTCTATGACCGCGGGTTCAATCCCGGCCGGGGGTATGGTTTATTTGCAATCGTGTCATTACGATTTCTTAAGTCATGTTGATGGCTTGATAAAGCTCCTGGAGAGCGAAACGTTGCCACAATAAAATGTCACATTAGTTGCACTTGTGTCCTTTTACTTTACAGTTTTATAACTGTAGCGCAGACGCGCCTCTGGCAAGACAGTGACTGAGTGAATGATGATGAAAGTGTTTCTTCTTTTCCGGGTCACCCTGCCTTGGTGGGAAACGGCCGATGTGTTAATAACAAAAATAACATTTCGCACATACACAAATATATATGCAAGAGAAACCACTCGTTTCCGTGCGTCATCAGGACAGGAACTGTGCAATGTTGCATGAAAGCAACAAGTGGCTCGAGGGGAAGTTTTCTCAGCGTAAGATAGCGTGGTGACGCCAGCCACCACGCTATCTTACGCTGAGAAAACATCCCCTCAATGAATATCTTAGTTCTGCTCATGTGTCTTATTTCCCACTTTTCGGTATCTGCTACCATGTTCTAACTGAGATTAGGAACCTTATCGCAGGTATTGTTTGCAATACGGTTTTCTCATAGCAGATCTCTCACCAACAGTGCTAGTCCCTCTAAGGCATGTCAATGCGTCGCGAAAAAATCTTGAAATGAAAGATATCGAGTTCAAATTTTGTACCTCCCCAAAAAAAAACAAAAAAAAAAAAAAAAAAAAAAAAAAAAAAAAACAAAAAAAAAACAAAAAAAAAATTACAATCGCTTATTACGATTTTCCAAAGCATTTTGTTTTCAAATATTTTCATCATATTTCATTTAATATTTACTCTTCACGAGAAGAAGAATCGTGTGGCCACTATCATCTTAAGGCATTATCTCTGCTAATTGTCCTGTGTAAAGAATCCCCAGTGTACAATTATTATGGCCTTCTATATACCACATGTTCAGGTAGCCTCTATAAAACGCCCTTTTTTTTATCTAAAATTGCAAGGTGTTGACGGTGAGAGGAGGAACATATCCTGACTAGTGGCAGTGGCAGCCTGCCTCGCCTCACACCTGCTGCCTCTCACTCAGGCTTTCCTCTACTTCTCCCACAAGGAGCTCCGACCAACCTCTTCTCGGGGTGTGTCGGCTCTCGCTTCATACGAACATTAGAGTGAATAATAACAAGGCAGGGAAATGAACTAGAATGTATTCATTTCGGACACCTTTACTGATCACTTCGTGTATTTGAAGTGATCAACGTTCAGGCACCGATGCTTTTTCTGTGGTGTCCTAAATAAATGCATTAGTGTCCACTTGACTTAGAATAAATAATAAAAGCCACTTCAGGACCAAAATACAATCTAAGATTTCCCCTCCAAATTTTGTGTTAGTTGTGATCACAAGAATGACTGAACTCTGCTGCAGACCTACTGGCTCGCGCTGGGCACGTTCTTACAACCGACCATTCCTATACCTGTCTACTTAGTAAAGTTACCCAGAAATGCTCGCTCCAAGGACACTACTTGGCAGTGGTATCTCATGCGTCAACAACTATTCCCAAATCAGTCGTATCCTACATTCTTTCTAAAATTAAATGTCTTCATCTCAAATACATTTGTGAGAGAGAGACCCTGGTGGGCGAAACGTCTTCTCAATAAAGTACCATAAACCCCATATTGTGTCTTGTTGACATATCCGTGGGTATATTAATGCCATTGATATATAGGATGTTTGTCTTACTGGAACCTGGTATATGTGTACCGACAGTATGGAAATGAGACATATATGTAACACTAGAATGTTTTATTAGGACGAGTTTCGCTAATAAAAGCTCCGCGTGAGCGAAACGTTTTCTAATGAAATGTTTAATTAAGTGTGACACCCGTGTGTTATCTACTCTGTTTTGACGTTAACTGTGTCGCAAGGCTGCACCAGCATTAGTGTCCCTACCACCATTACCATTTACACAACTACCATCATCATCATGGTGTCCAGTCATGCTATCAACACTACCATCACCGTCACCAACCACGCTACCACCACCACCGCCACACTACCAATACCACCGCAGCTGCGGCAGCTGCTTATAGCATGACATGGTATTATCTACAACGCACCTGTTCGCCCTCTGGGCTCCTCTGTCTTACCTCACCTCACACTGCGACCTGGCGTCAACCTATGGATCTACCTGGCCTCATGTCCAGACCAGAAAGTGTCAACCTAGCCCAACCAGTGACTGCTTCTGTACTGT
>NC_091311.1:38598571-38623571 GCF_038502225.1 Cherax quadricarinatus | reverse complement strand
TCACTACGTCATGAAGACAGACGTAGGGATTCACCACGTCATGAAGACAGACGTAGAGATTCACCACGTCATGAAGACAGACGTACATCTTCACTACGTCATGAAGACAGACGTAGAGCTTCACCACGTCATGAAGACAGACGTACATCTTCACTACGTCATGAAGACAGACGTAGAGCTTCACCACGTCATGAAGACAGACGTAGAGATTCACCACGTCATGAAGACAGACGTACATCTTCACTACGTCATGAAGACAGACGTAGAGCTTCACCACGTCATGAAGACAGACGTAGAGATTCACCACGTCATGAAGACAGACGTACATCTTCACTACGTCATGAAGACAGACGTAGAGATTCACCACGTCATGAAGACAGACGTAGAGATTCACCACGTCATGAAGACAGACGTAGAGCTTCACCACGTCATGAAGACAGACGTAGAGCTTCACCACGTCATGAAGACAGACGTAGAGCTTCACCACGTCATGAAGACAGACGTAGAGCTTCACCACGTCATGAAGACAGACGTAGAGATTCACCACGTCATGGGAAGACAGACGTAGAGCTTCACCACGTCATGAAGACAGACGTAGAGCTTCACCACGTCATGAAGACAGACGTAGAGCTTCACTACGTCATGAAGACAGACTTAGAGCTTCACCACGTCATGAAGACAGACGTAGAGCTTCACCACGTCATGAAGACAGACGTAGAGCTTCACCACGTCATGAAGACAGACGTACATCTTCACTACGTCATGAAGACAGACGTAGAGCTTCACCACGTCATGAAGACAGACGTAGAGATTCACCACGTCATGAAGACAGACGTACATCTTCACTACGTCATGAAGACAGACGTAGAGATTCACCACGTCATGAAGACAGACGTAGAGATTCACCACGTCATGAAGACAGACGTACAGCTTCACAACGTCATGACGACAGACGTAGAAGTTCACCACGTCATGAAGACAGACGTACATCTTCACTACGTCGCGAAGACAGACGTAGAGCTTCACCACGTCATGAAGACAGACGTAGAGATTCACCACGTCATGAAGACAGACGTACATCTTCACTACGTCATGAAGACAGACGTAGAGCTTCACCACGTCATGAAGACAGACCTAGAGCTTCACCACGTCATGAAGACAGACCTAGAGCTTCACCACGTCATGAAGACAGACGTAGAGCTTCACCACGTCATGAAGACAGACGTAGAGCTTCACCACGTCATGAAGACAGACGTAGGGGAGGTAATCAGGTTTGATCAGAGGAAGAGGAGGGTAGCTCCGATTCCTTGGATAAAATTGCTCTTGAAGGGCGAGGAAGATGAGTAGATTTGGTAGTATCCTACATTTTTTAAATTAAACTAGAGAACATCTGCAGTGTGCTGCAAATTTGTATGATAGGATGGTTATCCTGTCACATTCCATCACACAGGATGGGTTATCCTGTCACATTCCATCACACAGGATGGGTTATCCTGTCATATTCCATCACACAGGATGGGTTATCCTGTCATATTCCATCACACAGGATGGGTTATCCTGTCATATTCCATCACAGAGGATGGGTTATCCTGTCATATTCCATCACAGAGGATGGGTTATCCTGTCATATTCCATCACACAGGATGGGTTATCCTGTCATATTCCTTCCATCACACAGGATGGGTTATCCTAAGTCATATTCCATCACACAGGATGGGTTATCCTGTCATTCCTTCCATCACACAGGATGGGTTATCCTGTCATATTCCATCACACAGGATGGGTTATCCTGTCACATTCCATCACACAGGATGGGTTATCCTGTCACATTCCATCACACAGGATGGATTATCCTGTCATATTCCATCACACAGGATGGGTTATCCTGTCATATTCCATCACAGAGGATGGGTTATCCTGTCATATTCCATCACAGAGGATGGTTATCCTGTCATATTCATCACACAGGATGGGTTATCCTGTCATATTCCATCACACAGGATGGTTATCCTGTCACATTCCATCACACAGGATGGGTTATCTTGTCATATTCCACCTCACACAGGTTGGGTTATCCTGTCATATTCCATCACAGAGGATGGGTTATCCTGTCATATTCCATCACACAGGATAGGTTATCCTGTCATATTCCATCACACAGGATGGGTTATCCTCTCATATTTCATCACACAGGATGGGTTATCCTGTCATATTCCTCCATCACAGAGGATGGGCTTATCCTGTCACATTCCATCACACAGGATGGGTTATCCTGTCATGTCTTCCATCACACAGGATGGGTTATCCTGTCATATTCCATCACAGAGGATGGGTTATCCTGTCATATTCCATCACACAGGATGGGTTATCCTGTCACATTCCATCACACAGGATGGGTTATCCTGTCATATTCCATCACACAGGATGGGTTATCCTGTCATATTCCATCACACAGGATGGGTTATCCTGTCATATTCCATCACACAGGGTGGGTTATCCTGTCATATTCCATCACACAGGATGGGTTATCCTGTCATATTCCATCACACAGGATGGATTATCCTGTCATATTCCATCACACAGGATGGGTTATCCTGTCATATTCCATCACACAGGATGGGTTATCCTGTCATATTCCATCACACAGGATGGGTTATCCTGTCATGTTCCATCACACAGGATGAGTTATCCTGTCATATTCCATCACACAGGATGGGTTATTCTGTCATATTCCATCACACAGGATGGGTTATCCTGTCATATTCCATCACACAGGATGGGTTATCCTGTCATATTCCATCACACAGGATGGGTTATCCTGTCATATTCCATCACACAGGATGGATTATCCTGTCATATTCCATCACACAGGATGGGTTATCCTGTCATATTCCATCACACAGGATGGGTTATCCTGTCATATTCCATCACACAGGATGGGGGGTTATCCTGTCATATTCCTATCACACAGGATGGGTTATCCTGTCATATTCCATCACAAAGCAGATGGGTTATCCTGTCATATTCCATCACAGAGGATGGGTTATCCTGTCATATTCCCATCACACAGGATGGGTTATCCTGTCATATTCCATCCCACACGATGGTTTATCCTGTCATATTCCATCACACAGGATGGGTTATCCTGTCATATTCCATCACAGAGGATGGGTTATCCTGTCATATTCCATCACACAGGATGGGTTATCCTGTCATATTCCATCACAGAGGATGGGTTATCCTGTCATATTCCATCACAGAGGATGGGTTATCCTGTCATATTCCATCACACAGGATGGGTTATCCTGTCATATTCCATCACACAGGATGGGTTATCCTGTCATAGACGATCACACCGGATGGGTTATCCTGTCATATTCATCACACAGGATGGGTTATCCTGTCATATTCCATCACACAGGATGGTTTGTTACTGTCATATTCCATCACACAGGATGGGTTATCCTGTCATATTCCATCACACAGGGATGGGTTATCCTGTCATATTCCATCACACAGGATGGGTTATCCTGTCATATTCCATCACACAGGATGGGTTATCCTGTCATATTCCATCACACAGGATGGGTTATCCTGTCATATTCCATCACACAGGATGGGTTATCCTGTCATATTCCATCACACAGGATGGGTTATCCTGTCACATCCTCCATCACACAGGATGGTTAAGGTATCCTGTCATATTCCATCACACAGGATGGGTTGTTATCCTGTCATATTCCATCACACAGGATGGGTTATCCTGTCATATTCCATCACACATGATGGGTTATCCTGTCATATTCCACCACACAGGATGGGTTATCCTGTCATATTCCATCACACAGGATGGGTTATCCTGTCATATTCCATCACACAGGATGGGTTATCCTGTCATGTTCCATCACACAGGATGGGTTATCCTGTCATATTCCATCACAGAGGATGGGTTATTCTGTCATATTCCATCACACAGGATGGGTTATCCTGTCATATTCCATCACACAGGATGGGTTATCCTGTCATATTCCATCACACAGGATGGGTTATCCTGTCATATTCCATCACACAGGATGGGTTATCCTGTCATATTCCATCACACAGGATGGGTTATCCTGTCATATTCCATCACACAGGATGGGTTATCCTGTCATATTCCATCACACAGGATGGGTTATCCTGTCATATTCCATCACACAGGATGGGTTATCCTGTCATATTCCATCACACAGGATGGGTTATCCTGTCATATTCCATCACACAGGATGGGTTATCCTGTCATATTCCATCACACAGGATGGGTTATCCTGTCATATTCCATCACACAGGATGGGTTATCCTGTCATATTCCATCACACAGGATGGGTTATCCTGTCATATTCCATCACACAGGATGGGTTATCCTGTTATATTCCATCACACAGGATGGGTTATCCTGTCATATTTCACCACACAGGATGGGTTGCATATATCAGGTAATGAAATCTGTCAATCAGAGCAAAAAGACTTCAGTACAATGATGATGATATCGGCAAGTATTCCATTTTAGCGAAGGAAGGAAGGAAGGAAGGAAGGAAGGATAAAAAGGTGGAAGGGAGGGATGGAGGAAGGAAGGAAGGGAAGGTGATGAGAGAGGAAGAGTGAGTAAGGGATGGAGGAAGGAAGGGAGATTGATGAGAGAAGAAGAGTGGGTAAGGGAGGGAGAAGGGATGGAATGGGGGATGGGATGGTGGAGTGAGGCTGCTAGACAGGTTAGGGGGGTCAAGGCAGGTGTTTGAAGCAGATGTTGTCGAATAGCACGGTGTATATTTTAGAGGGAGAGACAGTAGCAGCGTAGGTGAGAGAGAGAGAGAGAGAGAGAGAGAGAGAGAGAGAGAGAGAGAGAGAGAGAGAGAGAGAGAGAGAGAGAGAGAGAGAGAGAGAGAGAGAGAGAGAGAGAGAAAAGCAATGGAGGAGAGAGGAACGGATGTGTGGAACAGGAGACGGGAGAAAAGGAGGGCAGATGTAGACGGGAAGAGCATTATAACTCGAGTTAATATGCGTAATAATAACGAGTAAGGAGGGGATAAAGAGGAGAGTGGAAGAGAGAGGGACGGGGAGAGAGAGAGAGAGAGAGAGAGAGAGAGAGAAAAAAGAGAGAGATGGGGGGTGGAGGAAGAGGAAGGGTGGGAATGGTCAATTAAGGAATGAGACAGTGGGACACTGGAGAGTGAGGAGATGGGTGGAGATGAAAGAGATGGGAATGAGAGAATGGGGATGGGTTCGAAATGGGAGAATTGAGGAATGGATAAATTTGGATGGATGAGGAATTGGAAAGAGGGAAGGGACGATGCATGAGAGGTCGTAGAATAGTATCAGAAAGAATGGGGAGAAATGGCGAGGGAAGGAAAATACGTCATGAATATGTGAAAATTATGGTGCATTTAGAAGCCTCTCCCAGCAGCTGGGAGTGATGGGTTGCCTGCAAGACCAGCTGGGTGTGGTGTGTTGCTTGCAGGACCAGATGCGAGTGATGCGTTGCCTGCAGGACCAGCTGGAAGTGGTATATTGTCTGCAGTACCAGCTGTTAGTGATGGGGTTACCTGGAAGGTCAGCTGCGAGTGATGGGTTGCCTTCAGGACCAGCTTGAAGTGATATGTTACCTGCATGACCAGCTGCGAGTGATGGGTTGCCTGTAAGAGCATACGAAAATGCTCCCACATCACAGTTAACTGGAATCCCATGAATACAACAAGCATCAGGACTAGGCTTGGATTCACGATTGCAGCACTGTCAAAAACCCCTTTACAACAACAATATTACATACAACTGTAATTTAGCTTAATGTAGACTCATTCGAACCTATGGTTCTTTACTCTTAAAAGAAACTTCTTATAAGCGTTTCCTCTTCTTTGTATTGAAATGCACTGTAAGTTATGCTATTTCGTGTTTGAATACACTAATAATTGTACACCACAACAACTTTCTGATTGTAGCCTGTCGACTGCACGAGGGTCATTAAGGCAGCACGGCAACCTTGTTACCACCAGACAAGAATACTTTAATCCCTAAATTAGGGATTAAAGCCAACTTTGAGCAGATATTAGCTGAGAGGAATTGTCATCTCAGGGTACATTTTCTATGTCACTACTGCCCCAGTAGCGTAAGTCAAATTTATCTATGTACACATATAAATTCAAATCTGCAAAAATTATATTATTCATAATAGTACTACTACTATTATTATTACTACTACTACTACTACTACTACTACTACTACTAATACTACTACTACTACTACTACTACTACTACTACTACTGTTGGAAATATAAACACATATGCAGTATAATGTGATCCTTTATTGACTACGTTTCACCCACACAGTGGGCTTTTTTGTGACTTGAAAAAGCCCACTGTGTGGGTGAAACGTAGTCAATAAAGGATCACATTATACTGCATATGTGTTTATATTTCCATTGTGTCGGTATTTTATACCATTTATAACTACTACTACTGCTACTGAGTAGGATGAGATGAATACCGAGGAGGAAGAGAATTGTAACATTTTGCCTGGAGGATGGTGCTCAGTAAGGCGAGACAGTCATCCTGTGTGAACATACCACAGTAATGACTACATTATATTCTCAAATAGTTAACACACAGTTAGCGATAAAACTCTCTACACAAATTATCACCATCTAATTACAGCAAATTCTTTATATCTGTGCGAAATATTACGAAACTTGGAGACAGCAGCGTAGACGGCTCGTTATTATTACCTCCGTTATTAAAAATATTTCTCGTAATCTGATACATTTAATGGTACAGTGCAGGGGTGTATGTTAATCTTCATCTCCACACACACACAATGTTTTCTTTAATCTTTTATATTTACAACATCAGTCTGCTACATGTACAGGTCATCCACACTGTTCCTGGCCACCACTGTCTCCACTTTGTTTTTTTTGTCTTCTTACTATAAACAAATGTCGCATCTATGCGACTCTTGTAATTCTGGACAAATTCTTCGCTTACCCTCGGTCCTCTCTCAGTGAACTCTTTCTCCAGATCTTTTTTATTGCATCTGCTTCGTTAACTTGTGCAATGTTTCTGGGAGTTTTTAATTTATGTATCTCGCTCTCCTTCTGTTCCTCCTCGTTATCCCTTCATTTCCTCTACGTAAATTACTTTTTGAGAGAGAGAGAGAGAGAGAGAGTGCGAAGTCACACAAATCTGTACGAACAATGTTACCAGCTACTGCAATCAATGAATTATTATTATTTTTATATCGAGACTGATTCCCTTCTGATAACTGTAGCTTGTGCACGCTGATGCTGCATGCTCTATGCATGGTTTCGAAAACCGATGAGTTGAAGAATGAGACACTTGTGGAACGCTTGAGAATCTTTAATGAGGAAATGTTTCGCCACACAGTGGCATCATCAATCCAATACAAAGACCAATACTTCCTGATGACTGATCCCCGGTTCTCCAGTCGCCCATTTGCTTCAGAATTTATTGGACTGATGAACCCCTCCTGATATGCGCTTAGT
Organism: Cherax quadricarinatus; assembly: GCF_038502225.1. NCBI lineage: Eukaryota > Metazoa > Arthropoda > Malacostraca > Decapoda > Parastacidae > Cherax > Cherax quadricarinatus. The sequence continues at coordinate 38,616,038 of NC_091311.1, read as the reverse complement.
ACTATGCTCACTCCTAGGTGCTCCTCTTCGTGCTAGGTTTACACTCCCTATTCCCACTCTACTTCCTGTTCCATTATTTTAAGGTACATAACCATGCACTCACTGGGGCTGAATACCAGTAGCTAATTGCTTGATCAACCCTGCAATTTGTTCCTAATTTTTATGTATCATTTTCTTGTCATCTCGGGATTTTATCCCAATTATTTTAGCATAATAATATGCAAACAGGGATACACAGGACTCCCCCCTCTGGTATGCCTTTTGTATATTCGAGAACAGTACCAGTATTAATGACTGGGAAGAACAGTACCAGTGTTAATGACTGGGAAGGACAGTACCAGTGTTAATGACTGGGAAGAACAGTACCAGTATTAATGACTGGGAAGAACAGTACCAGTGTTAATGACTGGGAAGAACAGTACCAGTATTAATGACTGGGAAGAACAGTACCAGAGTTAATGACTGGGAAGGACAGTACCAGTATTAATGACTGGGAAGAACAGTACCAGTATTAATGACTGGGAAGAACAGTACCAGTGTTAATGACTGGGAAGAACAGTACCAGTATTAATGACTGGGAAGAACAGTACCAGTGTTAATGACTGGGAAGAACAGTACCAGTGTTAATGACTGGGAAGGACAGTACCAGTATTAATGACTGGGAAGAACAGTACCAGTGTTAATGACTGGGAAGAACAGTACCAGTATTAATGACTGGGAAGGACAGTACCAGTATTAATGACTGGGAAGAACAGTACCAGTGTTAATGACTGGGAAGAACAGTACCAGTGTTAATGACTGGGAAGGACAGTACCAGTATTAATGACTGGGAAGAACAGTACCAGTGTTAATGACTGGGAAGGACAGTACCAGTATTAATGACTGGGAAGGACAGTAGCAGTATTAATGACTGGGAAGAACAGTACCAGTGTTAATGACTGGGAAGAACAGTACCAGTATTAATGACTGGGAAGAACAGTACCAGTATTAATGACTGGGAAGAACAGTACCAGTATTAATGACTGGGAAGGACAGTACCAGTGTTAATGACTGGGAAAAACAGTACCAGTGTTAATGACTGGGAAGAACAGTACCAGTATTAATGACTGGGAAGGACAGTACCAGTGTTAATGACTGGGAAGAACAGTACCAGTGTTAATGACTGGGAAGAACAGTACCAGTATTAATGGCTGGGAAGGACAGTACCAGTATTAATGACTGGGAAGAACATTACCAGTGTTAATGACTGGGAAAAACAGTACCAGTATTAATGACTGGGAAGAACAGTACCAGTGTTAATGACTGGGAAGAACATTACCAGTGTTAATGACTGGGAAAAACAGTACCAGTATTAATGACTGGGAAGAACAGTACCAGTGTTAATGACTGGGAAGAACAGTACCAGTATTAATGACTGGGAAGGACAGTACCAGTGTTAATGACTGGGAAGAACAGTACCAGTATTAATGGCTGGGAAGGACAGTACCAGTATTAATGACTGGGAAGAACATTACCAGTGTTAATGACTGGGAAAAACAGTACCAGTATTAATGACTGGGAAGAACAGTACCAGTATTAATAACTGGGAAGAACAGTACCTCCAGACCTGGAAGAACAGTACCAGTATCAGTGACTGGGAAGAACAGTAACAGTATCAATGACTGTGAAGGTATGGTGATACCCACAGTGTACAGATAAAGACACACATGCCTAGTTCAAGACATTGAAGGAACGTGTCGCCGCAAGCGGTTTCTTCAGTCCTAGTGAAAAAGGCACTTGCGAGCGAAACGTTTCCTCAATAAACGTCTTGAGCTGCTCTTATGCGTAATGATTTACAGTACCAGTGTTCGGTTCCAGTTCTCGGGGAATTAAAAATTTCTTTCTTTATAAGGAGCGCTAAACCCGTGTGGGTCATTCAGCGCAAGGACTGGAGGAGGAGGATTCTGTTCAGGTGTGTGAGTGTGTGTGTACTCACCTATTTGTACTCACCTATTTGTGGTTGCAGGGGTCGAGTCCTAGCTCCTGGCCCCGCCTCTTCACCGGTTGCTACTAGGCCCTCTCTCTCCCCGCTCCATGAGCTTTATCAAACCTCGTCTTAAAACTGTGTATGGTTCCTGCCTCCACTACGTCATTTTCTAGGCTATTCCACTGCCTGACAACTCTATGACTGAAGAAATACTTCCTAATATCTCTCTGACTCATTTGTGTCTTCAACTTCCAATTGTGGCCTCTTGTTTCTGTGTCCCCTCCCTGGAACATCCACTCTTTGTCCACCTTGTCTATTCCAAGCAGTATTTTATATGTCGTTATCATGTCTCCCCTGACCCTCCTGTCCTCCAGTGTCGTCAGGCCGATTTCCCTTAATCTTTCTTCATAGGACATTCACCTTAGCTCTGGAACTAACTTTGTCGCAAACCTTTGTACTTTCTCTAGTTTCTTGACGTGCTTTATCAAGTGCGGGTTCCAAACAGGTGCTGCATACTCCAGTATGGGCCTGACATACACGGTGTACAGTGTCTTGAACGATTCCTTACTAAGGTATCGGAATGCTGTTCTCAGGTTTGACAGGCGCCCATATGCTGCAGCAGTTATCTGATTGATGTGTGCTTCCGGAGACATGCTCGGTGTTATACTCACCCCAAGATCTTTCTCCTTGAGTGAGGTTTGCAGTCTTTGGCCACCTAGCCTATACTCTGTCTGTGGTCTTCTGTGCCCTTCCCCTATCTTCATGACTTTGCATTTGGCAGGATTAAATTCGAGAAGCCATTTGCTGGACCAGGTGTCCAGTCTGTCCAGGTCTCTTTGAAGTCCTGCCTGGTCCTCATCTGATTTAATTCTCCTCATTAACTTCACATCATCTGCAAACAGGGACACTTCTGAGTCTAACCCTTCCATCATGTCGTTCACATATACCAAAAATAGCACTGGTCCTAGGACCGACCCCTGTGGGACCCCGCTCGTCACAGGTGCCCACTGTGATACATCATTACGTACCATGACTCGTTGTTGCCTCCCTGTCAGGTATTCTCTGATCCATTGCAGTGCCCTTCCTGTTATATGCGCCTGATGCTCTAGCTTCTGCACTAATCTCTTGTGAGGAACTGTGTCAAAGGCCTTCTTGCAGTCCAAGAAGATGCAATCAACCCACCCCTCTCTCTCGTGTCTTACTTCTGTTATTTTATCATAAAACTCCAGAAGGTTTGTGACAGAGGATTTGCCTTCCATGAATCCGTGCTGGTTGGAATTTATACTCTTGTTCCGTTCCAGGTGCTCCACCACTCTCCTCCTGATAATCTTCTCCATAACTTTGCATACTATACACGTCAATGACACAGGTCTATAGTTTAGTGCCTCTTTTCTGTCTCCTTTTTTAAAAATGGGAACTACATTTGCCGTCTCCCATACCTCAGGTAGTTGCCCAGTTTCCAGGGACGTGTTGAAGATTGTGGTAAGTGGCACGCACAACATATCTGCTCCCTCTCTAAGGACCCACTGGGAGATGTTGTCCGGTCCCATTGCCTTTGAGGTATCGATGTCCCTTAGCAGTTTCTTCACCTCCTCCTCATCTGTATGTATGTCGTCCAATACTTGTTGGTGTATTCCTTGCTGGTGTCCCCACCTGGTCTGTCCCCCCAAAGTCCTTCTTGTCTCTACCGTAAATACTTCCCTAAATCTCGTGTTGAGCTCCTCACATACCTCTTTATCGTTTCTTGTGAGTTCTCCACCTTCTTTCCTCAGCCTTATCACCTGGTCCTTGACTGTTGTCTTCCTCCTAATGTGGCTATACAGCAGTTTCGGGTCAGATTTGACTTTCGATGCTATGTCGTTTTCATACTGTCGCTGGGCCTCCCTCCTTATCTGTGCATACTCGTTTCTGGCTCTTCTACTAATCTCCTTGTTTTCCTGGGTCCTATGCCTCCTGTACCTTTTCCATTCTCTGTTGCACTTAGTTTTTGCCTCCCTACACCTTCGGGTAAACCAAGGACTCGTTTTGGTCTTCCTATTATTTCTGTTTCCCTTGGGAACAAACCTTTCCTCTGCCTCCTTGCACTTTGTTGCCACATATTCCATCATCTCGTTTACTGATTTTCCTACCATTTCTCTGTCCCACTGAACCTCCTGCAGGAAGTTTCTCATACCTGTGTAGTCCCCCCTTTTATAGTTTGGCCTGTCCCCTTCAGTTCCTGTTACCTTCTCCACTTGTAACTCTACTATATAATCAAAACTCAGGACCACGTGATCGCTAGCTCCAAGGGGCCTCTCGTAAGTGATGTCCTCAATGTCTAAACTGCTCAGGGTGAACACAAGATCCAGTCTTGCTGGCTCATCCTCCTCTCTCTCTCTGGTTGTGTCCCTGACATGTTGATGCATGAGGTTTTCAAGTACCACATCCATCATCTTGGCTCTCCATGTTTCGGGACCCCCATGTGGCTTCAGGTTTTCCCAGTCGATCTCTCTGTGGTTGAAATCGCCCATTACCAGTAACTTTGCTCTGCTCGAGTGAGCTCTTCTTGCCACCTCAGCCAGTGTGTCCACCATCACCCTGTTGTTTTCTTCGTACTCCTCTCTTGGCCTCCTGCAGTGTATGTGTGTGTGTGTGTGTGTGTGTGTGTGTGTGTGTGTGTGTGTGTGTGTGTACTCACCTATTTGTACTCACCTATTTGTGGTTGCAGGGGTCGAGTCATAGCTCCTGGCCCCGCCTCTTCACTGATTGCTACTAGGTCCTCTCTCTCCCTGCTCCATGAGCTGTATCATACCTCGCCTTAAAACTATGTATGGTTCCCGCCTCCACTACTTCACTTTCTAGACTATTCCACGACTTGACTACTCTATGACTGAAGAAATACTTCCTAACATTCCTTTGATTCATCTGAGTCTTCAACTTCCAATTGTGACCTCTTGTGTATGTGTCCCATCTCTGGAACATCCTGTCTTTGTCCACCGTGTCTATTCTGCGCAGTATTTTATATGTCGTTATCATGTCTGCCCTGACCCTCCTGGCCTCCAGTGTCATCAGGCCGATTTCCCTCAACCTTTCTTCGTACGACAATCCCCGTAGCTCTGGGACTAGTCTTGTTGCAAACCTTTGCACTTTCTCTAATTTCTTGACGTGCTTGACTAGGTGTGGATTCCAAACTGGTGCTGCATACTCCAGTATGGGCCTGACGTAAATGGTATACAGTGTCTTGAACGACTCCTTATTGAGGTATCGGAATGCTATCCGTAGGTTTGCCAGGCGCCCGTATGCTGCAGCAGTTATCTGATTTATGTGCGCCTCAGGAGATATGCTCGGTGTTATACTCACCCCCAGATCTTTTTCCTTGAGTGAGGTTTGCAGTCTTTGGCCATCTAAACTATATTGTGTCTGCGGTCTTCTTTGCCCTTCCCCAATCTTCATGACTTTGCATTTGGCAGGGTTAAACTCAAGGAGCCAGTTTCTGGACCAGCCTTGTAGCCTGTCCAGGTCTCTTTGTAGTCCTGCCTGATCCTCATCCGATTTGATTCTTCTCATTAACTTCACATCATCTGCAAACAAGGACACTTCTGAGTCTATCCCTTCCGTTATGTCGTTCACATATACCAAGAACAGCACAGGTCCTAGGACTGACCCCTGTGGTACCCCGCTTGTCACAAGCGCCCACTCTGACACCTCGTCACGTACCATGACTCGTTGTTGCCTCCCTGTCAGGTATTCTCTGATCCATTGCAGTGCCTTTCCTGTTATGTGTGCCTGATCCTCTAGCTTTTTCAGTGTATCATGTGGGAGTTCGACACGTGGATTAGGTAAAGAAATACTCACGTAGGCTGGTAGTACGTATAATTACAGATAATGTGGTAGCGCCCTTACAGCCGTAACCTTCTCACTCTTGCTCACTCTCGTCAACTGACTGACTGGCCGCCCACAGTACCCATATGTGAGGGGGTCTTTGAATACTGCCAGGTCAGCACAATATGAGTTCAGACAGTGACTCAGGCAGAGACGGTTGGTCGTGAGTCAACTGGCACAGTGGTTACTGGTAACTGGTTACTACTACTGAGAGCTCGGCGACGCTAACGTATGTCGTCCCGACATACAACTAATACAAACTAGAGATGGCAGGTATACGGCTTGGGCTGATTCTATACAATGTCAAAGTACACAACAATTAAACATTATAACATACATAAGTAGAACATTGGAATGGAAGCTTACGTAACTGAAACTGTAATGCAATACAAGGTATAATATAGCACAACTTAAAACTCAACAAATGAACATTGAACTCAACGTAGAAGTGATAAAAAAAAAATTTTTGATCGATCGATCTGTATTCATGTGATCTACGGATTCTGAGGGAGGAATATATACAAAGAAAGAGTGTTTAACAGAAAGGCAGATTCGGTGCACTCAAATCTAGACTGTTAACTCTCAGAATGCGGAGAGAACATGAACACAAAAAAAAAAATTCTTGAATACTGATAAGTTGATACTGTAATTATTCATCTATACAGGTTATTTACATTTAACCCCAACTCTGCTAGGGTGAGATTGACATATGCAGAATGGGTGTCATCTCTGGGAGGATCAAACTCTGTAGCATTGGCTAACTCATGCTGTATTTGAGGCAAATCTGAATTGGATGTTACAAATGATACTTGAGGATTTCTCAATACCTGTCGTGTACGTAGGGAATAACGACATTCAGGTTGATCGTCTGACTGAGTATCAGAGGAAGAGAGTACAGGATCAGGAGGATTGTCAGAGTCTGTCACATTAGTCTGGGTTGGAACATCATTATCATCACATACTAACTTCATATGATCTAAATGCGATTCTTTATACTGACCAGTACTAATCTCTCTAACCTTATACTTATTACCAGTGATATGTTCAACTACTCGATAAGGACCAACAAACTTTTGATCAAGCTTTGGCATTGCAGACGTTTTGTTAAAGTTAATCAGCATAACTCTCGAACCTACTTTGATTTTGGATGGCTTTGCTCGAGTGTTTGCGACTCTTGTAAATTCTGCTGTTGATTTATGAAGTGTTTCACGGATTCTTCTAAAAACACTTTGAGCTAAGCTGGTACGAGTTGCTATGAAATCATCAGGGTTGTAATTTGGTTTCGGATTAGAATATAACAACTCATAAGGCAAACGTTTATCTACACCATACAATGCATAATGTGGAGTGTCACCTATAGAAACATTGTAAGCAGAATTTATAGCACACTGCACATCAGGTATAACTTCATCCCAAGTTTCACTGTTGGGATTGATAGTGGCTCTCAAGACATCAAGTACTTTCTTATTGGTTCGTTCCGCTAACCCATTGCTGGCAGGATGATGAGGAACAATGGTGGATTTAGAGATCTTGTACAAGGTACACAAATTTTCAAGAATCTCATTACAGAATTCACCTCCATTATCTGTTACTAGGGACTTAGGGGTGGTATGCCTGCAGATAATGCGTTCTTTAAACGCTTTAGCTACTGTCTCGGCAGTCTTATCTGCAATAGGAACTAACTCACAATATCTGGTGAAATGGTCTACCATAACACACAGATGTTTGTTACCTTGGAGGGAACATTGGAAATTAGTTAACAAATCTAGCGCAACTCTTTCCCACGGTTCGCTAGTAGTTGGATATACTTGGATTGGATTAGGACCATTAGCATTACCTTTATGTTGCATGCAGACACTACATTTCTTAACATACTCAGAAATATCAGTTGCCATACGAGGCCAAAAGTATTTCAATCTGGCTTGTTTTACTGAACGATCCATACCAGGGTGTGCAACACCTGGTACATCGTGAACTAGCTGTAAGGCTACATTCACTAGTGACTGTGGAATTACTAACTGGTATACTCTTCTGCTAGGAGTACCCAACTCGGCTGTTCGATACAGTAATTCTTGGTTCATGACAAAGTCACTGATGGGTGCTGGTGGCTTCACAGTCAGAATAAGATCTTCCTGGAGCAGGAATCGAATCACACCAGACCACATGGGATCTGTTCGTTGAGCATTCTTTACATCTTCAGCACTAAATGGAGGGTCTGCAGTTACTATACTAACATGTCGCGATAAGGCATCTGCGACTACATTTGACTTGCCAGGTAAATGCTCAAAGGTGGGATTGAACTCTTGGATAGTCAAGGTCCATCTGGCTAACCTTCCAGTAGGTTGTTTGTTCTGGAATAAGGGTATCAGTGGAGCATGGTCTGTCAAGACATGAACAGAGTACTGATAAATAATGTCTCGGAAGTGCTTTAAAGACCATACTATTGCTAAAGCTTCTTGCTCAGTTACTGTATAATTACGTTCAGCCTTCGTAAGGACTCGGCTAGCAAATGCAACTGCGTTGTACTTGCCATCGGTCTTCTGAGCTAGTACGGCACCTATGCCAATTGAACTAGCATCAGTTGTCAGATAGAAGGGCTTAGAAAAATCTGGAAATTTCAAAATTGGAGCAGATGTTAGCTTTTCTTTTAGAGTTTGGAATGCTCTTTCTTGACGGAAGGTCCAAACAAAAGGAGCATCTTTCTTAAGCAACTCAGTTAGAGGAGCAGCTATGGAAGAAAAATTGGCAATGAAAGATCTATAAAAACCTGCTAAGCCCACAAAGGATCTTACGGCATCAGCAGTTTTGGGAGTTGGAAAATTTAGTACTGCAGTTACTTTACTTTGGTCAGTCGTAACCCCTCTAGGAGTGACTACGTGACCAAGAAACTTAATTTCTGATCTGAAAAATTGACATTTAGACAGTTTGATCTTTAAATTGGCTTCTTCAAGCTTACCAAGTACTACATCAAGTCTTTTCAAGTGTGTATCCACGTCTTTAGACATGACGATTACGTCATCTAAGTACACCATAAGTGCATTACCTATGAGACCTCTAAAGATATTAGTCATGAGCCTTGAGAACGTGATAGGGGAAGATCGTAATCCAAACGCCATACGGAGGAAGTGATAATGACCTGTAGGAGTGGAGAATGCAGTTAGCTCTTGGCTGTCCTCGTGAAGAGGGACTTGCCAAAACCCTTGTAACAAATCTAGGGTTGAAAAGACTTTGTTATCTCCGATATTACGTAAAAGATCACCCAGTACAGGGAGTGGAAAGCGATCTGGAATGGTTTTCGCGTTTAACTTCCTAAAGTCAATCACTGGGCGCCAAGTACCATCCTTCTTAGGTACTAGTATCAAGGGTGCATTCCAAGGGGAATTGCTAGGTGCAATAACTCCATCATCAAGCATTTGATTGATCAATTCTTCTGCGACAGCAACTTGTGAATGAGGCATTCTGTACGCAGGTATGTAGATAGGTCTAGTACCAGGTTCAAGTGGAATACGATGGGACAATAAGTTCGTTATACCCATCTTCTCACCTGGTAAAGCAATGGCTTTACGACGTTTGTTCAACAGAGTCAACAAACGCTTGACTTCATCTGGGAAGTCAGTGGGAGCTAAGTCTTTCTCCTCAACTGGTGGAACAGATTGATCCAGTGAAGTGGATGAGGTCTCCCCGGCAGAAATAGCACCGACCCACTGGTCAGGTGACAACTCATCCTCTACCTGAACAGGGTAAGGATAGTGAACAAGGTCAACAAGATTGGTATTTGCTCTGAGGCGAACACTGTGACCAGAAGTGTTGGCCAGGAAGAAATGGATCTTACTATCTCTTACAACATGTAAGGATGGTTCAACAAATAGACCTTTTACTTTGCAGGAATCACTGTCAACTAGGACGTTATCACCATCTGGAACACTAGGAACAACAACAGACACTCTAGTGAGAGCACTAGCCGCAACAGAGACGTCTTTCTGCAGACGGCATGTGACATCAACAAGAGATGGCATTACTAGTTTCAAGTAATCGTTTTCTGACAAGGCGTCCCCTGTGGAGAAACTACTACTCGAACTAGCAGTCATTGCAGGGATAGGTTGTGCACTCAAGGCAATCTGAGTGTCCTCGGACACTTGAGGCATCGGACTATCCTGCAAGTCTGAAGGTATAGGTGGAACACTGATGGGAGTGACAGAATTACCAGTGCCTGACCGCTTGGGTACGCTACTGGAGAATGCATTAGCTTGTAAGGACTTAATCCGTACATCATACTCTGCAGCAGTATAACAGATTTCTGATCCAAGCTGGTAACCCCAGAATGGAACGATCAAGTCGTCAATTTGGGCATGCCATCGATAAGGGTCGAGCACAATGCGTAAGTCTCGCATGGAAGCAAATCCCAGTAGAAGGTCACCAGGGAAAGTAATCTGGTCGACAACAAGGAAGGAAGCAGTGAAGTCTCTACCTTGGATAGAAAAGGTTAGGGAAGTCCGACCTCGGACACGCAGGTGAGAACCAGCTACTCCACTAAGGGAGGACACATGAGTCGGTTCTACGAGAAGGACATGTCGTAACTGCTTATCCTTAAACAAACTAGACCTAATAATATTGACTTGCGCACCAGAGTCCATGAACAAATGAACGGGCGCATTATAAACAGATGCTTGCACTATAGGGCCTATGGTTGCATTGGAAGTTATGTGCAAACAAAAAGGTGGATTGTCATCAGAAAAGACTTGTTCTACTTCATCCCCAAAATCATCTATGTCAGAGACATGTGAAGCAACATCATCAGCAGGATTGTCATTCTCGAGACTGCTTAAGGCTTCAAAGGAATTGTGAACGGGGATGGTGTACTCATTATCACCTACTGTCACCATGGGACGGTTTGACTGGGGCGCTCGAATTCCCCCGAATTGGAAGAACGAGCCTGGTTCTGGTTAGTTTGAGAATTGGAAGAATGAGCCTGGTTCTGGTTATTTTGAGAACCACGATATCTGTTTCCTCTACGGGTTCTGCGGTTGGAACGGCCACGGAAAGACCTAGAGTACTGAAGGTTATAGAGAGCATTGCACTCAGATGTGTCATGTCCATGTATTCTATGATAAGTACAGTAGGGAAGATCTGGGTACTCATCATCAGTACGACGTCTCTTAGGGTAACTATCAGGACAATTAATTGCAATATGGCCACGGAAACCACAGTTGTAACAATTCCGCCGACTATGGTTACTGAATGTACTATGAATACTACGAGGTGTATAACGACTCTGTACACTGGTTCTTGGTGATCTCTGAGATGGTTGACGACCACGATTTGTCTCTGTGGCGCAAACAAGAGGTGGTGCAGACTGAGGCATATGTGTGACATTACTTTTGATACAAGGGAAAGTACCCTGGGGGCACAAGGAACGTACATGATTTAAGGCTGTAAGTGGTTCCATCGTCACAGTTGGAGGATGAGCCTCATAAGCACACACGGAAGCAGGTGGCATTAGTTCTTTAATTGCTCCAAAAGCTGCTATTTTAGCAAACGATTCTGTGAATGGTTTAACCTCTTCAGGGAGAAAAGATGATGATTGGACAGCATTGATAAATGATGATAAAAGTTTGTCTAATCTAACAGCAAATGCACTCAACGATTCATTACTCATGGGTGTAGCATTCACTAGTTCCCTAAGAACGACATATGGATCAGCTGTTTTTACTGGGACAAGGAAAGAACGAATCAGTTCCTCATATTGTGACCACTTAGTAAGATTCCTGAAGTCTCGCATATCAAGGAGATCAACAACGTGAACAGCAGCAGGGGATCGATAAAGAGCTTCTTTAGCAAGTCTGATAAGACTTTCCTCTGAAGGAGGACCTTCAACTAGAGCACTAGCACGAGAACGAATGGCCGCAAACCATGCTTCAAGACTATGTACATGGCCATTGAATAAAGGTAACGCATCAAGGGAATCACGAGTATAACTATAGTATCTCGGTGTCTGGGTCGGTCTGTCAGTCGGTAAGGAACTGTGAGGACTGATGACAGGGGCAACAGTAGCCTGAGAGGTCTGAGTATCGACATTCACTAAAGTATCACTTGACGGTATGTGAGACATAATGGCAAAGTAGCACGAGAACAAATAAGGCAAAAATAATGAACAATAAAAATGATATAAAATTCTAGAATTGAAATAAAAGATATGCAACTAATTCTGCAGAAGTAATAAAAAAAAATGTCTAAGATACACTGCAAGAGGAAGGACAACTCAATGTGAAGGACTATTGGTCAAGATAAAAAAATTTACATTGAAATATACAAGTAAAAATATTACTGGAGACTGAATTAAATGCAAAATGAGCTGTCTTTACTCTTGCTAATAAAGAAATTAATTAATTAAATTTTAAATCAATGTAAAAAGTATAAAATAAAATTACTAAATTGTTAACTGGGAAATTTAAGTATTTTCTAAGAATTCATAAACAAAATTAAAATATAATTCATAAAAATATTAATAAAAGAAAATAATTCACTGCAGAACAAGTGCAACAAAATAATTCACTGCAGAACAAGTGCAACAAAATAGAAATAATCACTGCAGTACATAAAGTGTCACTAAGGGTAAAATAATCTCAGGTGTCACTGGGAAATCAGGTTAAATGAAAAATAAAAATATGAAGAAAAAAACTGATTGAACACTTTAACTCTTAATTGTAAATTAGACAAAACAATTTACTCAAACAGAGTAAAGAAAACACTTTACGTTAAAAGTAATTGAAATTGCATCAAGAGTGAATTTGTTCAAAGAAATATAAAAATATGAATAAAATAAAACAAAGGAACAAAACGGGTAGTGTAAAACTTACAGTGGCGGGGCACACAACATTATTAGTATATTCTTACAACAAAATCTTGCTGTGACTGATACGACAAAAATTTGCTGGCAAAAATAATGGTACACAGTCTGCGAAAAAATTAGAGGAATGAGACACTGCTGGCATACGAAAAAAAGACACACATAGAAATAAATGGATAATTTGGTATACTGGGGTGAATATCACTGCATGAAATACAATGACAATTACTGGAGAATACAACGCTGAAAGAATACAATAAAAAAAAAATGAATCACTTCACACAGAGTGACTGATTGGTACACTACACAATAATACTTACTACAGACAGGAGTAGCATAAAAAAAAAAAAACAGATAAAAAAAATATAAGATGAGTGAAAACACTGAAAAATATTGCAAAAATAACGAGTCAAAGAAAAACTGAGTCTACACTGAAAACACAAGGTTTAGAGTACACAAGAAATTTACTATAAATGTCTCACACACGCAAATGTCTTTAAATGCAAGAAAAATGTCTCTAAATTATCACTGAAGTCTGTAGTAGTCGGGTGATTACTGGTGATGAGGGTAGGTTGTAGGTTGTCCTGCGCGGTGATGACTGACGCCTCCTACACTCACTGTTGTCGGAAGAAATGCGCTCTCTCGGTGGACTCCCATAATTGGGTTTTATCGTTGGCGCTCACTACATCTCTTGACCAATTATGTGAGCCAAAACAGTATTAGGACCCGGTACAAGGGTACAAACAACCACAGGTAGATGAGGTGGGTGGCTGGTGGTGGGTGGTTGATGGTGGGTGTGTGTGGAGGGAGAGAGTATGGTGGGTGAGAGACTCGCTGGCGCACTGGCGCGCACTCCACTCTACCCACGAAGGTGGCTTGATAAGCCACTCTATGCCACAGGAATGGTGAAAACCACTCTTAGCATCCAACAGGGAGCACAAAGCGATATAGACAATACTTCAGAGGAACTTGGCTTACTTCTTACTGCGTGGCTTACTTCTCTCTCTCAGCTGGGTTAGAAGCTGGGTTGGCTGACTGGCTTACCCCACGAGAATGGCTGACTGGAAGACGTGTAACGATGCACAAAGCACGGAGGAGCAGGTGGATGACAGGAGACAGGCTGGATGATAGGCTGACTGGCGTTCACTTCCACAGTCTGGCTTACTGACTGGCTTAATTGCAAAATCCGGGTCAACCCCTCGGAGATTGAAGCAATTAGCACACGAACTAAGCCAGGAAGCTTGAAACGGCTGCAACAGGCTTGCAGGCTGAAGGTTGTGAGGGGAGTAGCTGGTGGGTGACGGTTCACCTTTGACCCTGCCGGCTACTCACAAACAGTCTTCTAACGTCTTGAATTACCCTTAAAACTTAATCCACGCTCCACACCGCTGTCACCATTTATCATGTGGGAGTTCGACACGTGGATTAGGTAAAGAAATACTCACGTAGGCTGGTAGTACGTATAATTACAGACAAGGTGAGTAGCGCCCTTACAGCCGTAACCTAGTCTCTCTGCTCTCTCTCGTACAACTGACTGACTGGCCGCCCACAGTACCCATATGTGAGGGGGTCTTTGAATACTGCCAGGTCAGCGCAATATGAGTTCAGACAGTGACTCAGGCAGAGACGGTTGGTCGTGAGTCAACTGGCACAGTGGTTACTGGTAACTGGTTACTACTACTGAGATCGTCAGGTTGATTTCCCTTAACCTCTCCTCGTAGGACATACCTCTTAGCTCTGGGACTAGTCTTGTTGCAAACCTTTGCACTTTCTCTAGTTTCTTCACGTGCTTGGCTAGGTGTGTGTTCCAAACTGGTGCCGCATACTCCAATATGGGCCTAACATACACGGTGTACAGGGTCCTGAATGATTCCTTATTAAGATGTCGGAATGCTGTTCTGAGGTTTGCTAGGCGCCCATATGCTGCAGCAGTTATTTGGTTGATGTGCGCTTCAGGAGATGTGCCTGGTGTTATACTCACCCCAAGATCTTTTTCCTTGAGTGAGGTTTGTAGTCTCTGACCCCCTAGACTGTACTCCGTCTGCGGCCTTCTTTGCCCTTCCCCAATCTTCATGACTTTGCACTTGGTGGGATTGAACTCCAGGAGCCAATTGCTGGACCAGGTCTGCAGCCTGTCTAGATCCCTTTGTAGTTCTGCCTGGTCTTAGATCGAGTGAATTCTTCTCATCAACTTCACGTCATCTGCAAACAGGGACACCTCAGAGTCTATTCCTTCCGTCATGTCGTTCACAAATACCAGAAACAGCACTGGTCCTAGGACTGACCCCTGCGGGACCCCGCTGGTCACAGGTGCCCACTCTGACACCTCGCCACGTACCATGACTCGCTGCTGTCTTCCTGACAAGTATTCCCTGATCCATTGTAGTGCCTTCCCTGTTATCCCTGCTTGGTCCTCCAGTTTTTGCACCAATCTCTTGTGTGGAACTGTGTCAAACGCCTTCTTGCAGTCCAAGAAAATGCAATCCACCCACCCCTCTCTCTCTTGTCTTACTGCTGTCACCATGTCATAGAACTCCAGTAGGTTTGTGACACAGGATTTCCCGTCCCTGAAACCATGTTGGCTGCTGTTGATGAGATCATTCCTTTCTAGGTGTTCCACCACTCTTCTCCTGATAATCTTCTCCATGATTTTGCATACTATACATGTCAGTGACACTGGTCTGTAGTTTAATGCTTCATGTCTGTCTCCTTTTTTAAAGATTGGGACTACATTTGCTGTCTTCCATGCCTCAGGCAATCTCCCTGTTTCGATAGATGTATTGAATATTGTTGTTAGGGGTACACATAGCGCCTCTGCTCCCTCTCTCAATACCCATGGGGAGATGTTATCTGGCCCCATTGCCTTTGAGGTATCTAGCTCACTCAGAAGCCTCTTCACTTCTTCCTCGGTTGTGTGCACTGTGTCCAGCACTTGGTGGTGTGCCCCACCTCTCCGTCTTTCTGTATGTGTGTGTGTGTGTGTGTGTGTGTGTGTGTGTGTGTGTGTGTGTGTGTGTGTGTGTGTGTGTGTGTGTGTGAGTTTGTCTGAGTGTGTGTATGCATGCAGGGATTAAGGGCTCTATTTCTGAGGCCTCGCCTTTGCCCTTGAATTAACACGCGTGGCTTGTGCCCCGCCTTTCTGGACTTTGACACATCTTATTTATAGTCCATGCATGTAGTTAGGCAGTGTGGGGAGGGGGAGGGGAAAGGGAATGGAAAGGGGAAGGGGAAGGGGAGGGAGGGTAATTTTCCTAGTTAGCTTGGAGATGGCCTGTCAGAGCACCATACCCGGAGTCCGGCATCTCCATTAAGGCGCCTCGAATACCAGACACTCCACACCGTTACATCCACAACCCTGCAAATTATATTCATGTTTTTACATCATTCTCGTGCCTGCGAGACGACGGCACCATGCCAGGGCACTAACCCCGGGAACCAAGGGACACTTACCCCCAGAGGATCATTATCCTAAGACGCAAAGATATGTAGCTGATTTCCACTGGGGTCCACCCCAGCAGTACTGACTCACGACATCCTTCCTCTACATCCCCAGGTGTTTAGGTGAGGGGATAAAAACAGGATGACATACAGACTCACTACAGTAGTGACGCCAGATCATAAGGCTTTGCTTATCCTCCTTGAATACCACTTTGTATTAAGGAATATGTGATATAATTTAATACTGCATACCGTTATTGATGGAAAACTAATATAAAGTAAATCCTCCTTCCTGTATTTCGTGGTACTGATAATACATGAAAGTGTTTGGTAATGTCAGCCAGCAAGTCTCCAAGAAGAAAGACGTACCACTACTAACACCTGAAATTTGTTGCAGTGTCTGAAAGAAGAAAGTGTTTATCAGGCCTCATACATACTTTTAAACCTATACAGTAATTTTATGTGGTAAATTACATTGACTTGAATCTAGAATAACCCAATAAAGTTAAACATTGTGACCTACTCCCACTCTGCAGCGGGTGACATTACTTCCTGGATGCCATGACCCACAGAATCCTCAAGTGTGGTCAGTGAAATATCCTCGGCCTGTATTGCGGTTCAATAGATACTTTTCTTATATATATATATATATATATATACATATATATATATATATATATATATATATATATATATATATATATATATATATATATATATATATATATATATATATATATATAAATAAAGGATTCTGGTATTCGTGGAACATCGTTAAACTAGTTTATTATCAATATAAACTACTGCGAAGAATCTGTCTGTGTCAGTTACGTCTCATCTGCTGTCTCAGCTATTAATTTCCAAGTAATTTAGGGCTCAATAAAAGGCCCGTCACTTTTTCTAGCATACGTTAATTATACTGACCAAAAAAACTCTACTTGACATCACTGCATTTGTCCAGATTTGAAGAAGTACACATTATATGCATTGGTTGTTATTATTATTATGATATGCTACTACTGCTGCTGCTGCTGCTAGTACTGCTGCTACTGCTGCTGCTGCTGCTGCTGCTGCTGCTGCTGGTGTTGCGGCTGTTGCTGCTGCTGCTGCTGCTGGTGTTGTTGCTGCTGCTGCTACTGCTGCTGCTGCTGCTGCTGCTGCTGCTGCTGCTGCTGGTGTTGCTGCTGCTGCTGCTACTGCTGCTGCTACTGCTGCTGCTGCTGTTGCTGGTGTTGCTGCTGCTGCTGCTGCTGCTGCTGCTGGTGTTGCTGCTGCTGCTGCTGCTACTGCTGCTGGTGTTGTTGCTGCTGCTGCTGCTGCTGCTGCTGCTGCTGCTGCTGCTGCTGCTGGTGTTG
>NC_091311.1:38501071-38596071 GCF_038502225.1 Cherax quadricarinatus | reverse complement strand
GTCAGTCCATCAATCTTGAATAGAATACAGCATATGAGCAGAGAAGCAGCTTATATGCCGTATGGCAGGAGAGGTGCAGCAGTCGTAGGTGGTGTCACATTTGTTCAATGTGGAAGTAGGTCGTGCCCAAGGGTTAGGCAAGCGAAGAATTCCCAAGTATTAAGATCCCAAGAAGTTGCAGTGTCTGACAGGATTGTAGATGATGGTTCACAGAACCGACACGTTGATAAATTAGACACGTGCAACTCTTGGGTATCTTTATTGAGGAAACGTTTCGCCACACACTGGATTCATCAGTCCATACAAAGGAGAATCGTGAAGGTTGAGGGACTGATCACCTCATTCTCCTCCTTTTCTTCACCATTCTCCTATGTATGGACTGATGAAGCCACTGTGTGGCGAAACGTTTCCTCAATAAAGATACCCAAGAGTTGTTAGGTAAGACACATATGCAACAGTTAGGTATATGTGTCTAATTTATCGACCACGAGATAGTCATCATAACTTCATATTACTTGACCATTACCACTGAAGAACATTTTAATCAATAACAAAGGGGATTAAAGAAAAATCTCAGCATATACGGAGAGACTTACGCCTATAGGTGTGTTGGTTGCTTGCTTCACGAGCTTCCAAGTCTGTCGACTACACGAGGGCCAGGGACCATTCAGGAATTCTTTAAAATAGGGATTAAAGTACGTTCTAAGTGTACACATCCTAAGAAATGCACTCTGCCAAGTGTACATGCACTATTGTTCCCAATGCATACACTTCAAGACATATATTCGCATCAGAATATATATAAAAGACAGCTTTCTTTCTTCCTTCCTTTGTTGGGCTTAAAGGTCATCGACCTATATAGAGGTCAATAGGCCAGGGGCACCCTTGCTATTGTCTTGGCACATGGTTACTAGACAACTAGGAAGAGACGAGTAAGAAAGAGACTTGGGTCTACCTGACTGTTAAGAAACAGTGCGTCAGTGTAGTGTGGAAATGCAGATCGCCAGTGTGTGAGCATATGTGGATCGTCAGAGTAGTGATATTTGATGTTGGGCTTTCCTTGTCTGAAATGAAAAGTTTTATGTATTTTTAAATACAGGCAGTGTGTGTTACGGATGGAAGCGTGGGAGACGAGAAGCTTATCGACTAAACAACAGGCATTAAGGCTGCATGTAATCTGTTCATCAGTAATCAGTTATGCTTAAATCCCACCTATGGGTCCATGGAGAAGGAAATAAATTCCGTATGAATCCAGTTACAGACGCAGTGAATGACTGTCTTTGAATAAACAGAAATATGGACAGGAGATTGAATTTGAGATATACTGTATACCCCTCTACGTACACATGCGCAGTTACTCTTAGTGCACACATATCAAGACAAAGGGAATATATATATATATATATATATATATATATATATATATATATATATATATATATATATATATATATATATATATATATATATATATATATATATATATATATATATATATATATATATATATATATATATATATATATATATATATATATATATATGTTCACAACGATCTTAATTATATTCACACAAAGGCGCTAAACTAGACATTATGTTTACAAAAAAAAATTAACATAATATTATTATATTTAGTTCTGTGAAGTTCGCATCATTTCCACCAACTTTGACAGCACCTCGTGTAAACTTTATTACACAAAAACTGGGATAACTCCAAGATAATTCTCTGAGCAAGGCTTGGCAAATTCCTCTTATTTATTAATATTATTATTACTCTTACTATTTTTATTGTTATTATTATTATTATTATTATTATTATTATTATTATTATTATTATTATTATTATTATTATTATTATTATTATTATTATTATTATTATTATTATTATTATTATTATTATGCTAATGGGGAAGAGCTAGGCCCGTAAGAGTCATGCTGCGCCTGAGGAATGGAAGGAAATAATATTAGAAGCAAGTGGAAGGTATCTCTAATTCTTAAGTTCGAGATCCCTTCACTAGCAGCACCAAGACACTTCCTTGAAGAGCCAACTTCCTCCTATTAATTACAGTTGAGAACAAACCAAGAAAAAACATCTTGCGGTGTATATCACTGGTTGGCTGTCCCGAAGTCACAGGCAGCCTCCAGTAATACTTCCGTCTCCTGGAGACACAGGCAGCCTCCAGTAATACTTCCGTCTCCTGGAGACACAGGCAGCCTCCAGTAATACTTCCGTCTCCTGGAGACACAGGCAGCCTCCAGTAATACTTCCGTCTCCTGGAGACACAGGCAGCCTCCAGTAATACTTCCGTCTCCTGAAGCCACAGGCAGCCTCCAGTAATAATTCCGTCTCCTGGAGACACAGGCAGCCTCCAGTAATACTTCCGTCTCCTGGAGACACAGGCAGCCTCCAGTAATACTTCCGTCTCCTGGAGACACAGGCAGCCTCCAGTAATACTTCCGTCTCCTGGAGACACAGGCAGCCTCCAGTAATACTTCCGTCTCCTGAAGCCACAGGCAGCCTCCAGTAATACTTCCGTCTCCTGGAGACACAGGCAGCCTCCAGTAATACTTCCGTCTCCTGAAGCCACAGGCAGCCTCCAGTAATACTTCCGTCTCCTGGAGACACAGGCAGCCTCCAGTAATACTTCCGTCTCCTGGAGACACGGGCAGCCTCCAGTAATACTTCCGTCTCCTGGAGACACAGGCAGCCTCCAGTAATACTTCCGTCTCCTGGAGACACAGGCAGCCTCCAGTAATACTTCCGTCTCCTGGAGACACAGGTAGCCTCCAGTAATACTTCCGTCTCCTGGAGACACAGGCAGCCTCCAGTAATACTTCCGTCTCCTGGAGACACAGGTAGCCTCCAGTAATACTTCCGTCTCCTGGAGACACAGGCAGCCTCCAGTAATACTTCCGTCTCCTGGAGACACAGGCAGCCTCCAGTAATACTTCCGTCTCCTGGAGACACAGGTAGCCTCCAGTAATACTTCCGTCTCCTGGAGACACAGGCAGCCTCCAGTAATACTTCCGTCTCCTGGAGACACAGGTAGCCTCCAGTAATACTTCCGTCTCCTGGAGACACAGGCAGCCTCCAGTAATACTTCCGTCTCCTGGAGACACAGGTAGCCTCCAGTAATACTTCCGTCTCCTGGAGACACAGGCAGCCTCCAGTAATACTTCCGTCTCCTGGAGACACAGGCAGCCTCCAGTAATACTTCCGTCTCCTGGAGACACAGGTAGCCTCCAGTAATACTTCCGTCACCTGGAGACACAGGCAGCCTCCAGTAATACTTCCGTCTCCTGGAGACACAGGCAGCCTCCAGTAATACCTCCGTCTCCTGGAGACACAGGCAGCCTCCAGTAATACTTCCGTCACCTGGAGACACAGGCAGCCTCCAGTAATACTTCCGTCTCCTGGAGACACAGGCAGCCTCCAGTAATACCTCCGTCTCCTGGAGACACAGGCAGCCTCCAGTAATACTTCCGTCTCCTGGAGACACAGGCAGCCTCCAGTAATACTTCCGTCTCCTGGAGACAAAGGCAGCCTCCAGTAATACTTCCGTCTCCTGAAGCCACAGGCAGCCTCCAGTAATAATTCCGTCTCCTGGAGACACAGGCAGCCTCCAGTAATACTTCCGTCTCCTGGAGACACAGGCAGCCTCCAGTAATACTTCCGTCTCCTGGAGACACAGGCAGCCTCCAGTAATACTTCCGTCTCCTGGAGACACAGGCAGCCTCCAGTAATACTTCCGTCTCCTGAAGCCACAGGCAGCCTCCAGTAATACTTCCGTCTCCTGGAGACACAGGCAGCCTCCAGTAATACTTCCGTCTCCTGAAGCCACAGGCAGCCTCCAGTAATACTTCCGTCTCCTGGAGACACAGGCAGCCTCCAGTAATACTTCCGTCTCCTGGAGACACGGGCAGCCTCCAGTAATACTTCCGTCTCCTGGAGACACAGGCAGCCTCCAGTAATACTTCCGTCTCCTGGAGACACAGGCAGCCTCCAGTAATACTTCCGTCTCCTGGAGACACAGGTAGCCTCCAGTAATACTTCCGTCTCCTGGAGACACAGGCAGCCTACAGTAATACTTCCGTCTCCTGGAGACACAGGTAGCCTCCAGTAATACTTCCGTCTCCTGGAGACACAGGCAGCCTCCAGTAATACTTCCGTCTCCTGGAGACACAGGCAGCCTCCAGTAATACTTCCGTCTCCTGGAGACACAGGTAGCCTCCAGTAATACTTCCGTCTCCTGAAGACACAGGCAGCCTCCAGTAATACTTCCGTCTCCTGGAGACACAGGTAGCCTCCAGTAATACTTCCGTCTCCTGGAGACACAGGCAGCCTCCAGTAATACTTCCGTCTCCTGGAGACACAGGTAGCCTCCAGTAATACTTCCGTCTCCTGGAGACACAGGCAGCCTCCAGTAATACTTCCGTCTCCTGGAGACACAGGCAGCCTCCAGTAATACTTCCGTCTCCTGGAGACACAGGTAGCCTCCAGTAATACTTCCGTCACCTGGAGACACAGGCAGCCTAAAGTAATACTTCCGTCTCCTGGAGACACAGGCAGCCTCCAGTAATACCTCCGTCTCCTGGAGACACAGGCAGCCTCCAGTAATACTTCCGTCACCTGGAGACACAGGCAGCCTCCAGTAATACTTCCGTCTCCTGGAGACACAGGCAGCCTCCAGTAATACCTCCGTCTCCTGGAGACACAGGCAGCCTCCAGTAATACTTCCGTCTCCTGGAGTCACAGGCAGCCTCCAGTAATACTTCCGTCTCCTGGAGACACAGGCAGCCTCCAGTAATACTTCCGTCTCCTGAAGCCACAGGCAGCCTCCAGTAATAATTCCGTCTCCTGGAGACACAGGCAGCCTCCAGTAATACTTCCGTCTCCTGGAGACACAGGCAGCCTCCAGTAATACTTCCGTCTCCTGGAGACACAGGCAGCCTCCAGTAATACTTCCGTCTCCTGGAGACACAGGCAGCCTCCAGTAATACTTCCGTCTCCTGAAGCCACAGGCAGCCTCCAGTAATACTTCCGTCTCCTGGAGACACAGGCAGCCTCCAGTAATACTTCCGTCTCCTGAAGCCACAGGCAGCCTCCAGTAATACTTCCGTCTCCTGGAGACACAGGCAGCCTCCAGTAATACTTCCGTCTCCTGGAGACACGGGCAGCCTCCAGTAATACTTCCGTCTCCTGGAGACACAGGCAGCCTCCAGTAATACTTCCGTCTCCTGGAGACACAGGCAGCCTCCAGTAATACTTGAGTCTCCTGGAGACACAGGTAGCCTCCAGTAATACTTCCGTCTCCTGGAGACACAGGCAGCCTCCAGTAATACTTCCGTCTCCTGGAGACACAGGTAGCCTCCAGTAATACTTCCGTCTCCTGGAGACACAGGCAGCCTCCAGTAATACTTCCGTCTCCTGGAGACACAGGCAGCCTCCAGTAATACTTCCGTCTCCTGGAGACACAGGTAGCCTCCAGTAATACTTCCGTCTCCTGGAGACACAGGCAGCCTCCAGTAATACTTCCGTCTCCTGGAGACACAGGTAGCCTCCAGTAATACTTCCGTCTCCTGGAGACACAGGCAGCCTCCAGTAATACTTCCGTCTCCTGGAGACACAGGTAGCCTCCAGTAATACTTCCGTCTCCTGGAGACACAGGCAGCCTCCAGTAATACTTCCGTCTCCTGGAGACACAGGCAGCCTCCAGTAATACTTCCGTCTCCTGGAGACACAGGTAGCCTCCAGTAATACTTCCGTCACCTGGAGACACAGGCAGCCTCCAGTAATACTTCCGTCTCCTGGAGACACAGGTAGCCTCCAGTAATACTTCCGTCTGAACATTAAAATGGTATAAAATACCGACAGATTGTTAGGTAAGACACATATGCAACAGTTAGGTATCTTTATTTTGAAACGTTTCGCCTACACAGTAGGCTTCTTCAGTAGAGTACAGAAAAGTTGATAGAAGCAGAAGATACTTGAAGACGATGTAATCAGTCCATCACCCTTAAAGTTTTGAGGTGGTCAGTCCCTCAGTCTGGAGAAGAGCATTGTTCCGTTGTCTGAAACAATATTAAGTTGAAGTGACAGAATCGGGCCTTATATAGTGCCAGGAGGTGAGACGTAGGTTGATTTGGGAGGGCAGGTCCTTCTCAAACCCAGCCGTTCTCACTAGTAGAGGTTGTCGAAGTAGATGGTCTGTACCAAGATACCCTTGTGTTGCAGTGTCTGACAGAATGAACATTAAAATGGTATAAAATACCGACAGATTGTTAGGTAAGACACATATGCAACAGTTAGGTATCTTTATTTTGAAACGTTTCGCCTACACAGTAGGCTTCTTCAGTCGAGTACAGAAAAGTTGATAGAAGCAGAAGATACTTGAAGACGATGTAATCAGTCCATCACCCTTAAAGTTGTGTAGGCGAAACGTTTCAAAATAAAGATACCTAACTGTTGCATATGTGTCTTACCTAACAATACTTCCGTCTCCTGGAGACACACGCAGCCTCCAGTAATACTTCCGTCTAATGGAGACACAGGCAGCCTCCAGTAATACTTCCGTCTCCTGGAGACACAGGCAGCCCCCAGTAATACTTCCGTCTCCTGGAGACACAGGCAGCCTCCAGTAATACTTCCGTCTCCTGGAGACACAGGCAGCCTCCAGTAATACTTCCGTCTCCTGGAGACACAGGCAGCCTCCAGTAATACTTCCGTCTCCTGGAGACACAGGCAGCCTCCAGTAATACTTCCGTCTCCTGAAGCCACAGGCAGCCTCCAGTAATAATTCCGTCTCCTGGAGACACAGGCAGCCTCCAGTAATACTTCCGTCTCCTGGAGACACAGGCAGCCTCCAGTAATACTTCCGTCTCCTGGAGACACAGGCAGCCTCCAGTAATACTTCCGTCTCCTGGAGACACAGGCAGCCTCCAGTAATACTTCCGTCTCCTGAAGCCACAGGCAGCCTCCAGTAATACTTCCGTCTCCTGGAGACACAGGCAGCCTCCAGTAATACTTCCGTCTCCTGAAGCCACAGGCAGCCTCCAGTAATACTTCCGTCTCCTGGAGACACAGGTAGCCTCCAGTAATACTTCCGTCTCCTGGAGACACGGGCAGCCTCCAGTAATACTTCCGTCTCCTGGAGACACAGGCAGCCTCCAGTAATACTTCCGTCTCCTGGAGACACAGGCAGCCTCCAGTAATACTTCCGTCTCCTGGAGACACAGGTAGCCTCCAGTAATACTTCCGTCTCCTGGAGACACAGGCAGCCTCCAGTAATACTTCCGTCTCCTGGAGACACAGGCAGCCTCCAGTAATACTTCCGTCTCCTGGAGACACAGGTAGCCTCCAGTAATACTTCCGTCACCTGGAGACACAGGCAGCCTCCAGTAATACTTCCGTCTCCTGGAGACACAGGCAGCCTCCAGTAATACCTCCGTCTCCTGGAGACACAGGCAGCCTCCAGTAATACTTCCGTCACCTGGAGACACAGGCAGCCTCCAGTAATACTTCCGTCTCCTGGAGACACAGGCAGCCTCCAGTAATACCTCCGTCTCCTGGAGACACAGGCAGCCTCCAGTAATACTTCCGTCTCCTGGAGACACAGGCAGCCTCCAGTAATACTTCCGTCTCCTGGAGACACAGGCAGCCTCCAGTAATACTTCCGTCTCCTGAAGCCACAGGCAGCCTCCAGTAATAATTCCGTCTCCTGGAGACACAGGCAGCCTCCAGTAATACTTCCGTCTCCTGGAGACACAGGCAGCCTCCAGTAATACTTCCGTCTCCTGGAGACACAGGCAGCCTCCAGTAATACTTCCGTCTCCTGGAGACACAGGCAGCCTCCAGTAATACTTCCGTCTCCTGAAGCCACAGGCAGCCTCCAGTAATACTTCCGTCTCCTGGAGACACAGGCAGCCTCCAGTAATACTTCCGTCTCCTGAAGCCACAGGCAGCCTCCAGTAATACTTCCGTCTCCTGGAGACACAGGCAGCCTCCAGTAATACTTCCGTCTCCTGGAGACACGGGCAGCCTCCAGTAATACTTCCGTCTCCTGGAGACACAGGCAGCCTCCAGTAATACTTCCGTCTCCTAGAGACACAGGCAGCCTCCAGTAATACTTCCGTCTCCTGGAGACACAGGTAGCCTCCAGTAATACTTC
Source organism: Cherax quadricarinatus (assembly GCF_038502225.1). Lineage (NCBI taxonomy): Eukaryota > Metazoa > Arthropoda > Malacostraca > Decapoda > Parastacidae > Cherax > Cherax quadricarinatus. The sequence continues at coordinate 38,587,903 of NC_091311.1, read as the reverse complement.
CGTCTCCTGGAGACACAGGCAGCCTCCAGTAATACTTCCGTCTCCTGGAGACACAGGTAGCCTCCAGTAATACTTCCGTCTCCTGGAGACACAGGCAGCCTCCAGTAATACTTCCGTCTCCTGGAGACACAGGCAGCCTCCAGTAATACTTCCGTCTCCTGGAGACACAGGTAGCCTCCAGTAATACTTCCGTCTCCTGGAGACACAGGCAGCCTCCAGTAATACTTCCGTCTCCTGGAGACACAGGTAGCCTCCAGTAATACTTCCGTCTCCTGGAGACACAGGCAGCCTCCAGTAATACTTCCGTCTCCTGGAGACACAGGTAGCCTCCAGTAATACTTCCGTCTCCTGGAGACACAGGCAGCCTCCAGTAATACTTCCGTCTCCTGGAGACACAGGCAGCCTCCAGTAATACTTCCGTCTCCTGGAGACACAGTTAGCCTCCAGTAATACTTCCGTCACCTGGAGACACAGGCAGCCTCCAGTAATACTTCCGTCTCCTGGAGACACAGGTAGCCTCCAGTAATACTTCCGTCTGAACATTAAAATGGTATAAAATACCGACAGATTGTTAGGTAAGACACATATGCAACAGTTAGGTATCTTTATTTTGAAACGTTTCGCCTACACAGTAGGCTTCTTCAGTCGAGTACAGAAAAGTTGATAGAAGCAGAAGATACTCGAAGACGATGTAATCAGTCCATCACCCTTAAAGTTTTGAGGTGGTCAGTCCCTCAGTCTGGAGAAGAGCATTGTTCCGTTGTCTGAAACAATATGAAGTTGAAGTGACAGAATCGGGCCTTATATAGTGCCAGGAGGTGAGACGTAGGTTGATTTGGGAGGGCAGGTCCTTCTCAAACCCAGCCGTTCTCACTAGTAGAGGTTGTCGAAGTAGATGGTCTGTACCAAGATACCCTTGTGTTGCAGTGTCTGACAGAATGAACATTAAAATGGTATAAAATACCGACAGATTGTTAGGTAAGACACATATGCAACAGTTAGGTATCTTTATTTTGAAACGTTTCGCCTACACAGTAGGCTTCTTCAGTCGAGTACAGAAAAGTTGATAGAAGCAGAAGATACTTGAAGACGATGTAATCAGTCCATCACCCTTAAAGTTGTGTAGGCGAAACGTTTCAAAATAAAGATACCTAACTGTTGCATATGTGTCTTACCTAACAATACTTCCGTCTCCTGGAGACACAGGCAGCCTCCAGTAATACTTCCGTCTCCTGGAGACACAGGCAGCCTCCAGTAATACTTCCGTCTCCTGGAGACACAGGCAGCCCCCAGTAATACTTCCGTCTCCTGGAGACACAGGCAGCCTCCAGTAATACTTCCGTCTCCTGGAGACACAGGCAGCCTCCAGTAATACTTCCGTCTCCTGGAGACACAGGCAGCCTCCAGTAATACTTCCGTCTCCTGGAGACACAGGCAGCCTCCAGTAATACTTCCGTCTCCTGGAGACACAGTCAGCCTCCAGTAATACTTCCGTCTCCTGGAGACACAGGCAGCCTCCAGTAATACTTCCGTCTCCTGGAGACACAGGCAGCCTCCAGTAATACTTCCGTCTCCTGAAGCCACAGGCAGCCTCCAGTAATACTTCCGTCTCCTGGAGACACAGGCAGCCTCCAGTAATACTTCCGTCTCCTGGAGACACAGGCAGCCTCCAGTAATACTTCCGTCTCCTGGAGACACAGGCAGCCTCCAGTAATACTTCCGTCTCCTGGAGACACAGGCAGCCTCCAGTAATACTTCCGTCTCCTGGAGACACAGGCAGCCTCCAGTAATACTTCCGTCTCCTGGAGACACAGGCAGCCTCCAGTAATACTTCCGTCTCCTGGAGACACAGGCAGCCTCCAGTAATACTTCCGTCTCCTGGAGCCACAGGCAGCCTCCAGTAATACTTCCGTCTCCTGAAGCCACAGGCAGCCTCCAGTAATACTTCCGTCTCCTGGAGCCACAGGCAGCCTCCAGTAATACTTCCGTCTCCTGGAGACACAGGCAGCCTCCAGTAATACTTCCGTCTCCTGGAGACACAGACAGCCTCCAGTAATACTTCCGTCTCCTGGAGACACAGGCGGCCTCCAGTAATAATTCCGTCTCCTGGAGACACAGGCAGCCTCCAGTAATACTTCCGTCTCCTGGAGACACAGGCAGCCTCCAGTAATACTTGCGTCTCCTGGAGACACAGGCAGCCTCCAGTAATACTTCCGTCTCCTGGAGACACAGGCAGCCTCCAGTAATACTTCCGTCTCCTGGAGACACAGGCAGCCTCCAGTAATACTTCCGTCTCCTGGAGACACAGGCAGCCTCCAGTAATACTTCCGTGTCCTGGAGCCACAGGCAGCCTCCAGTAATACTTCCGTCTCCTGAAGCCACAGGCAGCCTCCAGTAATACTTCCGTCTCCTGGAGACACAGGCAGCCTCCAGTAATACTTCCGTCTCCTGGAGACACAGGCAGCCTCCAGTAATAATTCCGTCTCCTGGAGACACAGGCAGCCTCCAGTAATACTTCCGTCTCCTGGAGACACAGGCAGCCTCCAGTAATACTTCCGTCTCCTGGAGCCACAGGCAGCCTCCAGTAATACTTCCGTCTCCTGAAGCCACAGGCAGCCTCCAGTAATACTTCCGTCTCCTGGAGACACAGGCAACCTCCAGTAATACTTCCGTCTCCTGAAGCCACAGGCAGCCTCCAGTAATACTTCCGTCTCCTGGAGACACAGGCAGCCTCCAGTAATAATTCCGTCTCCTGGAGACACAGGCAGCCTCCAGTAATAATTCCGTCTCCTGGAGACACAGGCAGCCTCCAGTAATACTTGCGTCTCCTGGAGACACAGGCAGCCTCCAGTAATACTTCCGTTTCCTGGAGACACAGACAGCCTCCAGTAATACTTCCGTCACCTGGAGACACAGGCAGCCTCCAGTAATACTTCCGTCTCCTGGAGACACAGGCAGCCTCCAGTAATACTTCCGTCTCCTGGAGACACAGGCAGCCTCCAGTAATAATTCCGTCTCCTGGAGACACAGGCAGCCTCCAGTAATACTTCCGTCTCCTGGAGACACAGGCAGCCTCCAGTAATACTTCCGTCTCCTGGAGACACAGGCAGCCTCCAGTAATACTTCCGTCTCCTGGAGACACAGGCAGCCTCCAGTAATACTTCCGTCTCCTGGAGCCACAGGCAGCCTCCAGTAATACTTCCGTCTCCTGAAGCCACAGGCAGCCTCCAGTAATACTTCCGTCTCCTGGAAACACAGGCAACCTCCAGTAATACTTCCGTCTCCTGAAGCCACAGGCAGCCTCCAGTAATACTTCCGTCTCCTGAAGCCACAGGCAGCCTCCAGTAATACTTCCGTCTCCTGGAGACACAGGCAGCCTCCAGTAATACTTCCGTCTCCTGGAGACACAGGCAGCCTCCAGTAATACTTCCGTCTCCTGGAGACACAGGCAGCCTCCAGTAATACTTCCGTGTCCTGGAGACACAGGCAGCCTCCAGTAATATTTCCGTCTCCTGGAGACACAGGCAGCCTCCAGTAATACTTCCGTCTCCTGGAGACACAGGCAGCCGCCAGTAATACTTCCGTCTCCTGGAGACACAGGCAGCCTCCAGTAATACTTCCGTCTCCTGGAGACACAGGCAGCCTCCAGTAATACTTCCGTCTCCTGGAGACACAGGCAGCCTCCAGTAATACTTCCGTCTCCCGAAGCCACAGGCAGCCTCCAGTAATACTTCCGTCTCCCGAAGCCACAGGCAGCCTCCAGTAATACTTCCGTCTCCTGGAGACACAGGCAACCTCCAGTAATACTTCCGTCTCCTGGAGCCACAGGCAGCCTCCAGTAATACTTCCGTCTCCTGGAGACACAGACAGCCTCCAGTAATACTTCCGTCACCTGGAGACACAGGCAGCCTCCAGTAATACTTCCGTCTCTTGGAGACACAGGCAGCCTCCAGTAATACTTCCGTCTCCTGGAGACACAGGCAGCCTCCAGTAATACTTCCGTCTCCTGGAGACACAGACAGCCTCCAGTAATACTTCCGTCTCCTGGAGACACAGGCAGCCTCCAGTAATACTTCCGTTAAAAATAAAATACTTTCTCCTGGGGCGATACGACAGTCACTACAACAATGTTACGATCAACAAAGACAAAATGGTTCCTGACAATATTTGCTCATATTCTTCAAGAAACAGGACGAGGGACAACTCTAATTTGATTTTCTTTAATTTCTGTTGAGTGGTTAAGAATCACATAGACTTTTCTCACTCCATACCATCAGACAGACGTTTTGAGTCTCGGGATGTTGTTCACTCTAGGAAGAAGGTTCCAGGACCGAAACGTTTCTATAAAAAAATTTGTTAAGTGTTTGTTCATGTATCTTTAATCACTCTATGTTGGTATTATATAGCTGGGTTTAGCCATCACTCGTTGTGCCGAATGACCCACTAGGGTTTAGCACTGCACATAAAATTAAACCTGGAAGAGTGGAGTACAAAAAATCCTAGCCAAATTGTTCAAAGGCTCACCGCTCTTGTTGGGTACACGTGGGTGGAATAGAGTGTCTGTCTCGCGCTTTGCAAAGAGAGGATCGAGCCTTCACCTGGGTTTAGGTTCTTTTATTAATTTATTTGCCAGGAAAAATCCCCTGACTTTTTCTTTTAATCAAGCGAGGACCGGATCACTGGCTCTTTAAAAACATCTCCATGTTGACTCTTTGTAGAATAACATGCGTTTTTAACAGCACAAAGTCTCTCAAGACAAATCACCTCAGGAACCAATCATGAAAACCGAGGATTTTCCATCGTTGGAACCCACACAAAGAAGAATCCTGCACTACCTTTATTGATAAACACCCACGCAGTGCTCTTTATCAAGTCATTGACTTGATATCCACTAAAGATGCATCATGTATTTCATCTTGTAGTATTTACATATCAATATAGTTCCACACAGTAGTCCAACAAGCGCGATACACTAACTTATTCCACTAGGTAAAGATGGCCAAGCTTCCCATGAGTCAAGTGCTTCTGTGCAGAATCATCTCACCGTAACCTCAGTGACTGACTGGTGCAGCAGTGGGCCTGCGACTCGTATGAACTACGGCTCGAGGCCATGCTCATTTTTCTTTTTATACGTTGGCAGTTGCTCATCACGATATATTTTGAAGTTATACACATATATACATTGATAAATATTCACTGAAAGATATACACCTCAGTAAATATATAGGGAGGAATAGACACCTGAGAGGTATACACCCCTCAGTGTATATTCACAGAAAGATGACACCAATCAGCGTATATTCACAGGACCGACACCTCTCAGGATATATTCACATAACTGACTCCTCTCAGCGAATAGTCACAGGATTGACACCTCTCAGCATATCTATATATTTTATTTATATATATATATATATATATATATATATATATATATATATATATATATATATAAATAAAATATATATATATATATATATATATATATATATATATATATATATATATATATATATATATATATATATATATATATATATATATATATATATATATATATATATATATTATATATATATATATATATATATATATATATATATATATATATATATATATATATATATATCCCTGACGCCTCTTGCAAGTCAGGTCGAGCCAGGACCCGTCTTGGCGAACCTATCTGTACCTGTCTAACCGTGTAATTTGAGTCCCTTTTCTGTCGTGTCAACAACACTAGAAGCCTTCATTTCGTCAAGACTGGGTTTTCTTCAACGACGTAAGGCGACGACGTCCACTACTGCCCTAGCAACGGCAGAGTCGGAAATACCTTTGTCGTTCTCTAAGATTTCAGCAAACCTTGCAATCCTTGGCAATCTGACCCTCCCTGGGAGGGTGAATCATCTTGCAATTTCCGACACGTCAGAGTTTGAGTGATGTGACGAAAAATAATATTATTATATCAATGTGAAGTACTAAACCAGTGTGGGTCGTTCAGCGCAACGTAATGGGGAAGGGAAGGGGTAGCGATCCTCCATCCGCTAATCGCGGGGTAGAAAGTGTATTCTGGCAGAGAGGGATCCGTAATGGAGCATGGAAGCCGATCTTAAAATTTCTTTATCCACCGGGAGGCCTGGTTGACGACTAGCCCGCGGGGGCGCTGACCCCTGGAACGACCTCCAGGTTGATTTCTAAGTATACAGTGGAGGGGATACTCTCAAGTAAGTTCCATCTCAGGACGACGCACACCACTGTCAAGGAAAACCTGCGTTGTCACCGTCACGTCATCTCACCAAAGCTATAGACACTCATGTCAGTCAATCCCTAAATTCAAGGAGCATCAGGATGTCGTGTCATTAAAATTCACATCGGAAAATTTTCCCTGACAAATAATTAACAATAAACAGTTTCAAAGATACATTCATGATGACAGCGTAAATTATGTGGCCAAAAATCGCAATTTGTTTAGTAATCCTGCTTTACACAGGTTAAATATACAGGTTAGATACACAGGTTAAATACACAGGTTACATACACAGGTTAAATACACAGGTTAGATACACAGGTTAAATACACAGGTTAGATACACAGGCTAAATACACAGGTTAGGTACACAGGTTAAATACACAGGTTAGATACACAGGTTAAATTCACAGGTTAGATACACAGGTTAGATACACGTAGAGGTGTGTTTTTCTCACTGTATATATGCTGAGAGTTTATTATTATCCCTATATTATGGAATAAAATAACCTTGACAGGTGGAAATAACGGTAAAAAGCTGGGGTTAATAATCCAAAGAAAGTATTCTTCCTCACCGGATATCCCCGAAATACGGAGGTAAATCGTAGTCGCAGTAACCTTCACGATAAAACTTCAGCTTAAACAAAAAGGCAAAATACTGTGACTGGAACAATACACAAATAACCTGCACACAGGAGAAAGAAGCTTTGACATTTCGGTCCGACTTGGACTGTTGACTAGTCAATTTATTTGTTAATCTGGGCCTCCTCCTCCTCCTGCACTCCTCCTCTTCCTTCTCCTCCTTCACCTCCTTCTCCTCTCCTCCTTTTCCTCATCCTTTTCCTCACCCTTCTCCTCTTCCTCCTCCTCCTTCTTCTTCTTGGTTTTAAGAACAGCTGACAGCTTATGCAACATCGAGCACTGCTTTCCGATGTCCTGGGAAAGAGTATTGCCAAAGCTGGGCTATGATAAGGAAAGAAACATGAGTTCCCATTGCAAATAGAATTAGGAACAAAAAGTTCCCAATTTAGTCAGGTGGTTGTCTTTGCCGAAGCCCCAGCGAAGATGCACACTTTATCTGGACGACTTCAGCAACTCCTCATGATGTACACTGCACTGGGTACCAGATCAGTAAAAGAAACCATCTACATTCCTCGAGGATGTAACGTCAGTAACTGACATCTCAGTGAATTCTATCGTTTTATCCTTAGGAAAGACATTTCTTAGAGGAATTGGAGAGGAAAAAAAAAGGTGTTTTTGCCGCTAGGATGCGTAAAGAGAGACACTAAACAGACCTTTGCAGAGAACCAGGGCAGACCTGGGAGAGAGTAGCGTGAGAATGATATAGCTTTGTGTATAGAAGAGTCATTTGAAAGATTACAATCTCAGAGAGTGTAGTCGAAGACTAGGGAATGGAAGAGTGCATGGGATAGCCACACCAGGGTCAGATGGAGAGAGAGAAAGAGAGAGCGAGAGAGAGAGAGAGAGAGAGAGAGAGAGAGAGAGAGAGAGAGAGAGAGAGAGAGAGAGAGAGAGAGAGAGAGAGACAGACAGATAGACAGACAGAAATAGAGAGACAGAGAGACAGAGAGTATTTGAAGGGGGGGGGGGTGAAGTGAGGAACTAACAGGACCAGCATCTCTGCTAGGTGTGGGAAAGAGAGAGGCGTAGCATTGTAATCTATGAAAGGTTAACTTGTTATTTTAAAAGTCATTTAAACCAAACTCAGGCAGGTGGATATTGAGATGTCATCACAGTTTGCAGTTCAGGGCAACTGGCTCCCACCCAAGAGGGTGAGAGGGAGGCCCTCATCCTAGGAAAGCTGGTACAAGCCCTGAGGGAGTTAGTACACACCCTTAGGGGGTGATACACACCCTCAGAGAGCAGCTACACACCCTGTGGAAGCTGGTTAACCCTCTCCTAAGGATTACAGGTGTTCGCTAAGTGCACAGGTATCAAATATAAAATCAGTGTGAACTCAGTGCTCCGAGGCATTCTTGACCTTTCTGGAGCTGCTGTTATTAGAGCGAGTCTTGAACTACTGAACATCCGTTCCTTATTGTTCCTTCTGATCCAGTATTTGTTGACGAATATTCTCTTTGTCGTCTACAGGTCACAAGTCTATTCCATTGGTCGGCCTTTCCCCTTTCTGTGCCCGGTCTCAGACCAGACCTCCTAAAAAAATTAGTCTTCCCGGTTGTAGTTTGATAGTGATAATCTTCAATGAATTTACAGAAAAGAAAACGTATTATCATTAGGAAATATTTAACCGGATCGTCAACAAAGTATTCCCGCAGGATTCTCCTTTCCTTCCCTCTCCGAGGGAGAATTGCTAAACCTGGGTAACTGGAAGTAATCAGTTTTGATTCGAGGAAAGAAACGGCAGCTCTAATTCTCTTGATCAAGGGCCCTGGGTCCGCATCGAGGTACCTCTCTTCTTTCCTCCAGGAGACTGAAGGGAGACGGGGGAGATAGCTCTCAGTGTGCTGCTGTTGTTGCAGGAAGTTATGACCCAGTTAGTGACATTTATCGCCCGGTGATACTGTTACCTACACAGGTATATATATGTGGCGTCCAAGGCCACCAGCAGACACCTTACTGCCCACCTCACCCCTTCTGACACATCAACTCCGTCATCGTGCCTTTGTGCTCTCACCTGTTTATTGTGGCAGGGAACATGACACAGAAAAATAACCGAAAACTTACATGGTGAATACAGTTCTAATTTGGTATTTTGTTATTATTTTCAGAGGAGTAAATATAAACATAAGCTTATAAGATTAAGTATACGTGCGATTAAGTACAGTCTGAAATTGGAACCACATAGTATATTGTCCCAATAAAAGCTTACTGAACGAGGTTTTGTTGGGACATCGTGTCTCACTGTGTACAACTTCATCAGGTGTGATATAATGGTTTAAGAAACCGACAAGTTGAAGAACGAGACACTTGTGCAACATTGGGAATCTTTACTGAGGAAACGTTTTGCCAGCCAGTCGCTTCTTCAGTCCAATACAGACAAGAACGGTGAAAGATGAGGACGAGAATAAGATAATCAGTCCCTCTGCCTGGAGTCGATATGTTCAGTCCATCAATCTTGAGAGAAGTACTTTTCTCAATCTTGAGAAAAGTACTTTTCTCAAGATTGATGAGTGAAACGTCGTCTCAGTGAAAACTTGGGTCGTGTGTCTTTTCTTCACAGTCTGAAATGTTTATACAAAAGATTCAGCTTACTTATTCCCTGTGGAAATATAAACACATATGCAGTATAATGTGATCCTTTATTGACAACGTTTCACCCACACAGTGGGTTTTTTCAAGTCACACACAGATCTACCTGGGGTGGAAGGTACGGGAGTATTTATAGTCATGTTCAGAATGTTGAGGTCAGGTGGAGAATGCTGCATCTGTGTTTATATTTCCACTGTGTCGGTATTTGATACCATTTATTTACTTATTCCCTGTTGAAAATCACTAATTAATCAGGCAACCTCATGCATTAACGACCTGTTGATCTTTATCTGGCAAATGTCATTAAACAGCGTATTAACTGCTGATAATGGAGTAATGAGATTAAGTTTCTTCTATACATTGCATCAATAAATTGGATAAAACAGGAAGTATTTATTTAATTTCAATTGAAATCTTTCCTTGCCCGTCTTAGGTCTGCTTCAACTTACTGAGGTATTGTCCAGGCCTCTTTCTTAATCTTACTCGCGGCTGGCACACGTCCTGGAGAAAGATACGTATATCAGCATCATTACAAAATGATATAAGTATCACTGAAAATTACATTGTAAAATGAAGTACCTCTCTCTCTCTCTCTCTCTCTCTCTCTCTCTCTCTCTCTCTCTCTCTCTCTCTCTCTTTCTCTCTCTCTCGTCAACAAAAGCAAGATACTTATAACATATTTACAACTCTTGAAAACCACCACCACCAGTACTACCACCACCAGTACCACAACCACGACCAACTACGACCGTTATCAACAAACACTGTAACTACTACCTTATCACCAACCACGATCATCACCACCACACACCACAGCCATCACCATCACCAGCATCAACGCCATAACCACCACTAACACTACCAACATCAACACTGACCATCAACAGCACCTAAACCCTAACATAATATTGCCTAACATAGCATAACGTAACACAACAAAACATTACGTAACATAACTAACCTAAACAATCCTAACAAAACGTGAAGCAAAGTTAACGTATCCTTACCTACCTGGAGGGAGTTCCAGGGGTCAACGCCGCCGCTTCCCGGTCCATGACCAGGCCTCACGGCGGAAACAAGGCCTGATAAACCAGACTGTTACTGCTGACCACACGCAATTCAACGTACATTACCGTCTATTTTGAATATGAAGATGAGGAAAAGGATGGAGATGAATACTGGAGCTTGTGGAGCAGAGCTTTTCACTGTGGCAGCATCTGACTTAACTCTGTTTACTGTTACTCTGTGTTCTATTAGACAGAAAGTTAACCAACCTGAACTAACTTTACACAGCCTAACTTTAACCTAACCACTCCTATAAAAAATGAAATATAAAGTGGAACCAAGTTCAAAAACAGGTTCAGTTTGTTCAATGGAACAGACGAGGAACTTAAGAGGTTTAAGGTTAACAATGTCGGGTGATCTTATATTCTTTCTTTTTTAATATTTATGTAGCAAAATTAGATTCATCAATTCAAAGATCACATTAGTGTTATTGTGATAACTGATAACAAAAAAACATGGTAGGCCGAATAACAAGAACCTTCAAGACAAGGGAAGATAACACCGCTCCCCTGGATAATGTGTAGTTCAGTCTTGTGGTTGCAGAGTGCTTGTCTAGCTGCTTCCTAAATGAGAACCTTGTCTTTGTACATACTGCTTCGTTAGAATTTTTTTTAACACGTTAGTGTTGCATCTCTTGTCTCGAAGTCTCACCTTACTATGTCGAGTCATTGACTCGGCTTGCACTTCATCTAGTTTTTTTTTATTTCCTTTTTTTTTAATAATTTAATTTTTTTTCATTTTCTTCGTTTTCCTTTTTTTTGCTATTTTTTTTTATTTTCTTCTTTTTCTTAGAGAGAAAGAGAGAGAGGGAGAGAGAGAGAGAGAGAGAGAGAGAGAGAGAGAGAGAGAGAGAGAGAGAGAGAGAGAGAGAGAGAGAGAGAGAGAGAGAGAGAGAGAGAGAGAGAGACAGACAGACAGACAGACAGACAGAGAGAGACAGAGAGAGAGACAGACAGACAGACAGAGAGACAGAGAGACAGAGAGAGACAGAGAGACAGAGAGACAGAGACAGAGAGAGAGAGAGAGAGAGAGAGAGAGAGAGAGAGAGCAGCAGAAAGCAGCAACTTCACTCTGGCTGTACCCTTCTCCAGAACATCACTCCATCTGAGATCATACATACCCAGGATGACTCGAGTATGGAACACATTCGTTCAGCATAATGATGTCAACGAGATAACGTCAGTTGATCAAATGAAAATGCTGGCCCACAGATGGCTCCAACTTCATCCTGTTCCCTACTTGTATGTCTCATAACAATAAAAATGCTTTCAAATGAGCTGATGTAGGTAACAGCTCTTAGCTTGTCAATAAAGTTAGGAATCCTTAACCTGTAAATAGCTTGTCAATAAAGCTAGGGATCCTTAACCTTGTCAAACCATGTGTAAAAAAAAAAAAAAAAAAAAAAAAAAAAAAAAGAGAGAGAGAGAGAGAGAGAGAGAGGAAGAGAAACCCAAGACATCCCTGACGTCCTAGCAGCGTCGTACCCTGACGTCAATAACATCTTGATAAACTTGTTCTCTGTCGTTGCTGAGCATTAAGTCTCTCAGCCACCAGTGAATATCCCTTAAAACATTATTATTTTTTAGTCGTACCTACGTTATTTTTAAACGACGTATTTCTCTCTTCTATGTCTTTTTTAGACACAATGATTTTATTTGTATATATGCGTGAATCTGCTTTGTTGTGAATATACTTTTCCGTCAGTCTATCTCTCTGTCTGTCTATCTGTCTGTCTCTCTCTCTCTCTCTCTCTCTCTCTCTCTCTCTCTCTCTCTCTCTCTCTCTCTCTCTCTCTCTCTCTCTCTCTCTCTGTCTGTCCCTGCAAATTCACATCTACAGAGGCACCTTTCTTATTGATGAAGGAAAACATTGCGAGATTTATGCTCTGTTTACCAACGACAGATTCTCGGTCTCTCATCCATGGGCCATGGTAATTATTTTTAACCACCTTTTTTTCCGACTTAAGGAAAACCACGTTGTACACATACTAATCAAATGATCCAACCATTTCAAATGATGAGAGTCGGTGAGGTTAAACTTCACCTTCTCTCATTATTTCTCTCATAATTCCATCCACACTCTCCTCTGCAACTTTCCTACCTACGAACTACCAGAATCATTTTCTCCACATCTGGTTCTTCCGTTATATGATTTGATCATAGTAGTAATGTACATAAATGGTATACACTGCCGACAAGATGAAAATTAGACACATGTACAACATCTGGGTATCTTTATCTCCAATAAAGATACCCAGATGCTGCACATGTGTCTAAGTTTCATGGTAGTAATGGTAGTAGTAGCAGTAGTAGCTCATGTCTTCCATCCGTTTCTACCATTTCTATACGTTCAGTGCAGTTTTTCCTATGTGGTATGGCGTTTTTCTTCACTGTTTCACGCCGGCAGTTAGCCAAGGAAGTGGAGGGATGGGAGAGAGCCTTCTGTTTTTACTACGTTTGCCTGACCAGTCTGATAATAATACATTGTCTTTCACCGAAATAGTCGTAGATAGTTCTTTGCAGATAGCTTCGCCTTGTCACTAGTCACACACAGTGTCCATTCACCTAACAAACTGTCGGTAATCTTACCATTAATTAATCACATTTATCGGTTTCATAAATCTTGAGTGACATATCACCAGAGTTCTTCCTTATCTTATCATCAGCCTATAATGAAATCTTTCCTACGTAGATAAGCTGAAGATAATTAATTTACACTCCTTGGAAAGGCATAGAATTAGAGATTAAAATATTCAAATGAAAAAAACGGAATAAAGAGATACAAATAAATAGCAGAAAATAATTAACTATAATAGGACTCGTAGCAACAGGTTCAAGTTGAATAAATCTAGATTTTATAATGGATATAGGAAATTGCTGGCAATGGAGTTGTAGAATACAGACACAAATGCAACAATTAGGATAATATATTAGAAGACGTTTTGCTCACTGGGGGAAAGGTTTTTTTTTTTTAATCCAATACAGAGAGCTGAAACATAATAAATTAAGGAAAGGGAGTCAGGCAAGTTAGGTTAGGTAAGGTGTGGTAATATCAAGTAGTAGTCGCAGAAGCAGCAAGTTTACTGAGACAAAAATAAAAGGTCTGGAGCAGCTGAAGAAATCGCCATCCCTTTCCATCACACGTTGATGTGACGCCGGGTCACCATCTGGAAAAGACCCCGGCCGGGATATTACCGGCGAACCTACTATTTACTACGGTGATGTGACGTCAACGTGTGATGGAACAGGGGTGGCGATAGCTTTAGCTACTTCATCCCTTTTATTGTTATCTCAATAAACTTGCTACTACTGTTACTACTACTTGAGTGTGCATCATCTACTCGTGTAGCACATGGCTGCGTATTATCATCTCAGCAAGCACTCCTCGGATGCGAAAACAACCTGACTTCTGAGCTGCTGTGTCAGAACCCGTTATAGAATGCAGAGTTGGCAGGAGGTACATATAATTTCCCTGCTTGATAACCAAATTTCTTCACTTGCATAGTTACTCTGTAGTTACAAGACTCACAGCTGAGCTCTATCTGGTGTGTGTGGGTCCTCCTACACCAACATGCAGGCAGATATCACTCTTCTCATAGACACTAGATGGGTTGGTATACTATCCAGCGGCTCCATTAACACATCACACTTTCTCGAATACATACCTTAAACAACCTCGTTATAGAGTTAATTCTGACGATCATATTCAATGTTAAACTTTTGTTCCGTCACATTGTTCAATGCGGATTTCGTCATATTGACTTCCATGCACAGATGACCTGCCCTTGAACCATTGTATTGTGATTTATTCTTCTTTAGCTCCATTGTTGACTTTGCTTCTGGAAGAAAAGGTTGACGTGTTTATGGATACTTTGAACGTTCGTTCAGAGTATCCATAAACAAGTTACAGCCAAACACACACTTTACACATGTCATGGGTGGCACTTAGTCTCTGCACCTTGTTATGTGTGAACACAGTAAAAGTAAGTTCAGCACGCGAGGTATTTTGTGGATGTACACTGTGTTCCGCGTTCTGGCACTTAGTCACTGTGGGTTACATTGGGATACAGTTTTCTGATAGTTTGTTCCTGCGAGGACGTTGTGTTTGCTCTGCTTTTCTGAAGCATTTCTGAAAGCTTAGTCGTGTGTGTCTGGACTTACAAAACGCACACTGATTTTAACTTACTATAACCATATGGTAAAAAGCATCTTTGTTTATGAATTCAGTGTGTTCACCGAGATGTGTTTCTGGATTGTACGAAGATATTTTTTTGTAGCAAGGAAGGGATAATTATTGCAATTTCTAGTTTTACAATAAATTTGCATAGAGTTAATGTATTCATTTTAATGATTTTAACCGTGAGGTGTTTACCTACTACAGTCTCTGCTAGGAAAACACACACACACACACACACACACACACACACACACACACACACAATATATTATATACAAACTGTGTTCATAGTTCATGCTACTTGCCCTGATGACCTGGTCCAAGTCATTAAGATTCAGCCGTCGCTGTTACTCGACCCATAATGTTTCCACTGGCCTACTGTTGTGAAATATGTGTGCTCACTTGTTCTACTGTTATGTGTTGTTGTTATATTGTTTCGTGTAGTTGTTCCTCCATTATATGTAGTTCCTCCACTCTTGCGTGTAGTTCCTCCACGCTTGCGTGTAGTTCCTCCACGCTTGCGTGTAGTTCCTCCACTCTTGCGTGTAGTTCCTCCACTCTTGCGTGTAGTTCCTCCACGCTTGCGTGTAGTTCCTCCACGCTTGCGTGTAGCTCCTCCACGCTTGCGTGTAGTTCCTCCACGCTTGCGTGTAGTTCCTCCACTCTTGCGTGTAGTTCCTCCACTCTTGCGCGTAGTTCCTCCACGCTTGGGTGTAGTTCCTCCACGCTTGCGTGTAGTTCCTCCACGCTTGCGTGTAGTTCCTCCACGCTTGCGTGTAGTTCCTCCACGCTTGCGTGTAGTTCCTCCACTCTTGCGTGTAGTTCCTCCACTCTTGCGTGTAGTTCCTCCACTCTTGCGCGTAGTTCCTCCACGCTTGCGTGTAGTTCCTCCACGCTTGCGTGTAGTTCCTCCACTCTTGCGTGTAGTTCCTCCACTCTTGCGTGTAGTTCCTCCACTCTTGCGTGTAGTTCCTCCACTCTTGCGTGTAGTTCCTCCACGCTTGCGTGTTGTTCCTCCACACTTGCGTGTTGTTCCTCCACGCTTGCGTGTAGGTCCTCCACGCTTGCGTGTAGTTCCTCCACGCTTGCGTGTAGTTCCTCCACGCTTGCGTGTAGTTCCTCCACTCTTGCGTGTAGTTCCTCCACGCTTGCGTGTAGTTCCTCCACGCTTGCGTGTAGTTCCTCCACGCTTGCGTGTAGTTCCTCCACTCTTGCGTGTAGTTTCTCCACTCTTGCGTGTAGTTCCTCCACGATTGCGTGTAGTTCCTCCACGCTTGCGTGTAGCTCCTCCACGCTTGCGTGTAGTTCCTCCACGCTTGCGTGTAGTTCCTCCACGCTTGCGTGTAGTTCCTCCACGCTTGCGTGTAGTTCCTCCACTCTTGCGTGTAGTTCCTCCACTCTTGCGCGTAGTTCCTCCACGCTTGCGTGTAGTTCCTCCACGCTTGCGTGTAGTTCCTCCACGCTTGCGTGTAGTTCCTCCACTCTTGCGTGTAGTTCCTCCACGCTTGCGCGTAGTTCCTCCACGCTTGCGTGTAGTTCCTCCACGCTTGCGTGTAGTTCCTCCACGCTTGCGTGTAGTTCCTCCACTCTTGCGTGTAGTTCCTCCACTCATGCGTGTAGTTCCTCCACTCTTGCGTGTAGTTCCTCCACGCTTGCGTGTTGTTCCTCCACGCTTGCGTGTAGGTCCTCCACGCTTGCGTGTAGTTCCTCCACTCTTGCGTGTAGTTCCTCCACGCTTGCGTGTAGTTCCTCCACTCTTGCGTGTAGTTCCTCCACGCTTGCGTGTAGTTCCTCCACGCTTGCGTGTAGTTTCTCCACGCTTGCGTGTAGTTCCTCCACTCTTGCGTGTAGTTTCTCCACTCTTGCGTGTAGTTCCTCCACGATTGCGTGTAGTTCCTCCACGCTTGCGTGTAGCTCCTCCACGCTTGCGTGTAGTTCCTCCACGCTTGCGTGTAGTTCCTCCACGCTTGCGTGTAGTTCCTCCACGCTTGCGTGTAGTTCCTCCACGCTTGCGTGTAGTTCCTCCACGCTTGCGTGTAGTTCCTCCACTCTTGCGTGTAGTTCCTCCACGCTTGCGTGTAGTTCCTCCACGCTTGCGTGTAGTTCCTCCACGCTTGCGTGTAGCTCCTCCACGCTTGCGTGTAGTTCCTCCACGCTTGCGTGTAGTTCCTCCACGCTTGCGTGTAGTTCCTCCACGCTTGCGTGTAGTTCCTCCACACTTGCGTGTAGTTCCTCCACGCTTGCGTGTAGTTCCTCCACGCTTGCGTGTAGTTCCTCCACTCTTACGCGTCGTTCCTCCACGCTTGCGTGTAGTTCCTCCACTCTTGCGCGTAGTTCCTCCACGCTTACGTGTAGTTCCTCCACGCTTGCGTGTAGTTGTCTCACTGCCATAGGCGGACTCAACATTTAAAAAAGATACAAAAACAAAAGCGGAATTTAACAATAAATACACAGGTAGCGGCTAGTTTGCTAATACATATAACAGGTATATATAAATACTTATAAAGAATATAAGATACAGCTACATATAAGGGAGGAACAACTACACATAACTGAAGCTGATTGAAAGCAAATAAAAGTCTACATACGTGTGTGTGTGTGTGTGTGTGTGTGTGTGTGTGTGTGTGTGTGTGTGTGTGTGTGTGTGTGTGTGTGTGTGTGTGTGTGTGTGTGTTTGTGTGCTTGCAATATATAATTTTTAAATTTTGAAGGACATTTAATTCCATTTAAGTCCTTGTTGCATGGGTTTCTTGATGAAAAAGTCCACGTCATCCACCATTATCGCAGTGCAATTGTTTCTATGTGGATCCCAATGTAATGACTAGAACAGTGAAAGAAAACGTTTTGCTTGTGCCAGTAGGCCTGAAGCAGTGCTCCTTCCTTCTCAAGTGGGCGTGACTTGGACTTGCCTAGCATGGGCCAGTAGGCCTATTGAAGTGTTCTTTCCTTATGTTCCGTGAACTGATGGAGCTCTACATAGAGTGAAACGCTGTCCCAATAAAAGTTTGTTTCAGAAACGTGCATCTTTTGGCTGGTTGGTTAATGAGGCTTGAAGCCCATCCATTACTGTTTACGTAACATTTTTACCACCAGACAAAAATACCGTAATCCCTAAAATTGGGACTAAAGCACTCTCAGGATATATACACTGAGAGGAAGACACCTCTCAGTGTATATATATATATATATATATATATATATATATATATATATATATATATATATATATATATATATATATATATATATATATATATATATATATATATATATATATATATATATATATATACACTGAGAGGTGTCTTCCTCTCAGTGTATATATCCGGAGAGTGCTTTAGTCCCAGTGTTCAGGATACTGAATCGAAGCTTTCCTTATCTAGGTTATATGCTCTACTTAGCTCGTTCCATTTTCTTGTTGCTCTTGCACAGAAGAGTTACTTCTGGCATCCTTTTGGGTCATGTGGGCGACCAGCTTCCAGTCTTCGTGTCTTGAACCTTGTTCACTATTTCGACCAAATACCTCCTAATTTTCCACTCTAATGATATAAAGATCAACTCGCTCAGTTTTCCTCCGGGATGGACGACAACGTGAACACTGATTGGTACTATGTGTATCTCTTGACTAGTTTAGAAAAAACATGTAAGCAAACACTAGGACATATTAGAAAACTTTTCGGTCCTGATACCTTGATCACTTTATCGTGATCAAGGTCTCAGGACCGAAAATTTTCTAATAAATATGTCCTAGTGTTTTCTTACGTAGTTTTTTAAACCAACTTGTCGATATTTATTTCCAAGGTTTATACCGTTTCTTGATTAAAGACGGAGGATCGAGCCTCCTACACTGTATGATCCCCACAGAATAAACACTCTACAAGACTATAAATAAAAAAATAATCTTTCCTCATACCTCTTAAGAAAAGCCTAACTACCAGAGTGGGGATTCTATCTCGTTATTAGTGGATGTAGAATCGAGCCGCCACCACTCGTGTTCTAAATGACCCACACTGGTTTATCATTTCACACAATTATAATAGTGCTCCAGTCTCTTGACCCTGAACTTCCTGACCAAGGTGGTGGCACACCTCTGAACTTTCTCGTGCTTTGCATGCTTGGCTGTGAGCCCCTAGGTAGTGGTGAGCATTTTAATGTAGGTGTGTATGTGGTATGTGTGATTACTTAGATGCAGTTGCAGAGGCCGGGGTGTCGTCTCCTGACTCCACCTTGCAGGTTTTACTAGTTCCATACGTCCTAGGCCCCAATTTCTTGTAAATTGTGCATGGAATCTGCTTTTTCTATCTCATCCAGGTCATTACACTTTCCGATCACCTTGGGACTAACTAAATGTTTCATATCATCTACTTTGCTAATGGTACTAGCCTAAATGTCTGGATAAATGCAGGATTTTTTTCTGAAGCTCACGTTAGTCATATAATGACTCAGTTACAAGAAACCCTTATTATGTGCCTTAAATATTCATTATGGAGAAGCCTAGACTCTGGAGTTATCCCGCAGTCATTAAAAACCACTGATATCGTCCTGCTCCACAAAGGTGGTAGTTAAGCAAAACACTACAGACCAATAGTCCCTAACCTCCCACATTATCAAGATCTCTGAAATGGTTATAAAAAGCAAGATTACCACTAACGTGGGATCACATCAGTTGCACAACCCAGGTCAACATGGGTTTAAAACTTGTCGCTGCTGTCTTTCGCAACTGCTTGGGAATTACAACATGGTCTTCGATGGTCCTGAACACAGAAAATACAGATGAAGTATACAATCACTTTTCAAAAACCTTTGATAAGTTCGGCCACTTGGTAACTGCGCACAAAATACGTACAAAAGAAATAAATGGGAAGGTGAGCACATGGATGTTTAACTTCCTCACATATAAAACACAAAGAGTAATAGTAAACAGAGGAATCAGGGGTTGTTACAGTAAAAAGTTCTGTCCCCCAAGGCAGGGTACTCGCCCCACTTCTCTTTCTCATTATCATTTCCGACAGAGGTATATAAATCATAGCGCTGTATCTTCTTTTGCAGACGATACTAGAATAAGTATGAAAGTAACATCCATTGAAGACAAAATGAATCTCCAGTCTGATATAAACCAAGTCTTCCATTCGGTCACTGACAGCAAATTAATGTTCAGTGAGGACAAGTTTCAGTTTTACTCCACGGAAGAATGGATAAAATAAAAACAAGATCAGAGTACGAGACAAACTCAAACCACTCAATAGAACATAAGTCAAATGGGAGAGACCTGGGAGTGATAATGTCAGATCTCACGTTCAAGGAGCAACTGCAAGAAAAATGAAAGGTTGGGTAACTAAAACCTTCAAAACAAAGGATGCCAAAACAATGACTTTCTTCCGGTCACTTGTTTTCTTTAGGCTAGAGTATTGTTGTGCACTAATAGCCAGGCGAAATTACTAAGCTGGAAAATGCACAGAGAACCTTCACAGCTTGTATAAACTCATTACTTGAAGTCCCTAGAGCTATATTCCTGAGAATGTAGGCGAGAAAGATACATTATAATCTACATCTGGAAGATACTGAAGGGATCGGTACCAAATCTGCATTGCGAAATTACTGCTTATGAATACAAAAGGCTTGATAGACGGTGCAAGATACCTCAGATGAAAAACAGGGGAGCAATAAGTATAATGAGAAAACTTAATAAGTGTTAAGGGACCACGACTCTTCGGCCCCCTCCTTTCACGCATAAGGGGGATTACCAACAAACTCCTAGCTGCCTTCAAACGGAAACTCGACAGATTTCTCAAAACAGTTCCTGATCAACCGGGTTGTGGTGCATCCGTTGGACTACAGGATATGGGAGCTAACAGCTTGATTAGTCAGGCCAGCAACCATTAGGTCTGGGCTGGAATCGGGCTGTGGGGGCGGTGACCACAGGAAGCGATTCCAGGTAAACTCCAGGTGCATACCGGTCCATCCCTAAATGTATTAAACATCACGTCATTGATGGGGTTTAAGTGCTTCTGCGCAACTTTAAAAACATAAATGGGGACACTTTTTGAGTCCTGTCTCTGTCTCTATCTGCCTTATCAAGATTCAAGTCGTCTGGATACTTTATACATTATTTTAATGTCCTTGTCCTATACCTTACCTGGAGTCTACCTGAATGGTATTCTGGGGACCAACGCCCCCGTGGCCCGGTTCATGACCAGGTCTCCCAGTGGATCAGGGCCCTATCAACGAGGCTGTTACTGATGGCCGCACGTAGTCCAACATACGAACCACAGTCCGGCTGATCCGGTACTGACTTTAGGAATCGATTGGTCTTATTTCGCATCTCAACTCCAGGATCAACCTCACTGGCAACTTCTGCACCTTCTCAAATTTCCTTTCATGCTCCAGGCAGATAGTGCATACCCTGAATGTTTTGCCATATCTAATTTACAGAATCCCCCCCCCTCCAAAAAAAAAAAATTATAAACGATCCTAATTGCTGTTCTTACATTTGCTAGACATATGCCTTCTTGCAGTCCAAGAATATGCAGTCCACTCATCTCTCTTTTTCTCTTGTTACTTTCTTAAGGATCTCCAGCTAGTTTGTGAGACAAGATTTGCCATCTCTAAACCCGACACTCTTTATGAAACCGTTTACACTTCCTGTCTGCCTCCTTTCTTAAATATTGGGATTGCATTCACTGTCTTAGAGATCTCTTGCAATTAATTTGTATCCACCGACATATTGCAGATTTTAGCTTTTGATTCAGATAGTGTTTCGGTTCGCTCAAAATATTTTCTCGCATCCTCCTTTTTTTTATATATCAATACCTGTTGGTATGCCGCCTGTGTCGTCGACACATTCTTCTCGTTTATCATGAGCCCCGCTTCTTCCTTCTTAGTAATAAAAATACCCAGATGTTGCAGAAGTGTCTCTTTCATCACACACACACACACACACACACACACACACACACACACACACACACACACACACACACACACATACACACACACACACACACACACACACACACACACACACACACACACACACACATTAACCAAATAACTGCTGCAGCATATGGGCGCCTAGCAAACCTCAGAACAGCATTCCGACATCTTAATAAGGAATCGTTCAGGACCCTGTACACCGTGTACGTTAGGCCCATATTGGAGTATGCGGCACCAGTTTGGAACCCACACCTAGCCAAGCACGTAAAGAAACTAGAGAAAGTGCAAAAGTTTGCAACAAGACTAGTCCCAGAGCTAAGATGTATGTCCTACGAGGAGAGGTTAAGGGAAATCAACCTGACGACACTGGAGGACAGGAGAGATAGGGGGGCCATGATAACGACATACAAAATACTGAGAGGAATTGACAAGGTGGACAAAGACAGGATGTTCCAGAGATGGGACACAGCAACAAGGGGACACAGTTGGAAGTTGAAGACACAGATGAATCACAGGGATGTTAGGAAGTATTTCTTCAGCCACAGAGAAGTCAGGAAGTGGAATAGTTTGGGAAGCGATGTAGTGGAGGCAGGATCCATACATAGCTTTAAGCAGAGGTATGATAAAGCTCATGGTTCAGAGAGAGTGACCTAGTAGCGACCAGTGAAGAGGCGGGGCCAAGAGCTTGGACTCGACCCCTGCAACCTCAACTAGGTGAGTACAACTAGGTGAGTACACACATGCTCACACACACACACACACACACACACACACACACACACACACACACACACACACACACACACACACACACACACACACACACACACACACACACACACACAAGGTGGACAAGGTGGACAAGGACAGGATGTTCCAGGGAGGGGACACAGAAACAAGAGGCCACAATTGGAAGTTGAAGACACAAATGAGTCAGAGAGATAGTAGGAAGTATTTCTTCAGTCATAGAGTTGTAAGGCAGTGGAATAGCCTAGAAAATGACGTAGTGGAGGCAGGAACCATACACAGTTTTAAGACGAGGTTTGATAAAGCTCATGGAGCGGGGAGAGATAGGGTCTAGTAGCAACCGGTGAAGAGGCGGGGCCAGGAGCTAGGACTCGACCCCTGCAACCACAAATAGGTGAGTACAAATAGGTGAGTACACACACACACACACACACACATGCTCACACACACACACACACACACACACACACACACACACACACACACACACACACACACACACAAGCTCACACACACACACACACACACACACACACACACACACACACACACACACACACACACACACACACACAAACTCTTGTCTATCTACAAGTGCCTTTGATAACTAGTAACTAACACACACAGACGTCATGGTGTAGTCAACACACTGCACACACTCTGAGATAAAAGCTCTTCTTGTCTTGCTCTTCTATAAGACCAGTAAAACAACCTTCTTTTTATCACTGAATTAACCACTTCTTTTTCCTCAACACAGAACTCATCTGTACTCTCTGTTTTCCTTCGTTGTTATTAACTTTTCCTGTTTTTAAAGACATCATTCATGATTAGCTGCATGTACTGCCATGCTGAAGGTCACAGGCGATTATTTTTTTATTTATTTAAGGGGATGGGGGTCCTGTAACTAGTGAAAGGCTCTTGGTTAAAGGAAATGGAGTTGCCTTCTCTTTTCTGGACTCAAACTTGATTGCAACAATACACAAATAACCCGCAAATAGGAGAGAGGAGCTTACGACGTCGTTTCGGTCCGACTTGGACCATTTACCAGTGACTTTGTAAAAGGTCCAAGTCGGATCAAAACGTCGTCGTAAGCTCCTCTCTCCTATGTGCGAGTTATTTGTGATTTCAGTAAGGCTAACGGGCGGCTCAGCAGCCAAGGCTGCTTCGAAGGTTTCATTGCAGTATGTCAAGGAATGGTATAAAACACTGACAGATGTGAAATATTAGGATAGTTTAATGAAACGTTTCGCCACGATAGGCCTCTTCAACTTCTTGCAGCAGAGCTGAAATTACTAATACGTGGGAATTACTATCTCAGGAAGCCTCCCACACACGGGAAGTGGAATTGATGAAGGTATCATCAAGGGCAGACTGGTTTTGCTAGCATGCGGAAAGTCGCTGTTGATGTGATCTGATGGAGAGTATATTTGATGATCTATTGAAGAGTCTTTAGTCGCTGGTTCCTTTAATGAAGATGCTTGATGCTGCTGGAGGGCTATATACCTCCAAAGAAAAGCTATCCTTTCCTTCACTGGATCAAACTCGTGAATTACGATAAACGTAGCCTCCTTCCCAGTGATTTCCAGAGCACACTAATCATGCTCATAACATTGGTTCCAAATTTTCCTTTCTAAGCCCCAAAAATCTGATATAAAATCAGCCTAGCGCCAAGAATCCGAAATCACACTAGACGTGTTGCGGTCGCTGTGTAATCTGTAGGAATTGTGCAGTGTTGCATGAACTTCTGATGCAGATAAATAGTATAGTTGATGTTTTAATGCTAATCAGAAGAGAAATTTATTAGTTATTGCATGGAAACTAATATCCCAACTTCTTCAATACAATATTGTGCCTTGTTTTGTTATTCTTCAATACAAATGACAAATCAGGTTCAACATTGCCCAAAGCTAATTGAAACCATTCACTTCTAAGCACCAGCTTTGTAAGTTTAAAATCAGTCTGAAAGGACATTCTCTACTTGTGTCACAGAGATCAGTATCCCAAAATACACAGGCACTTGAAGTTTGAAGCCGCTCAAAAGTTACATTATCTACTTATCGGCGTTCCAGTATTCAGGATAATCGGATAAGGCATTCACATGAAAACCCGTATTTTCATTATCCGAACTTCATGAAAAATGGCAGCCAACACAAGCCAAACTCACCGGCGTTTAAGGTTTAAAGTTGATCAAAAGAGAAGTTTTCTAGCTATTTCACAGGAACCAATTTCCTTAATTTGGCAAATTAAGAGTTACGCAACGCAACCCGAAATCAAAAGAGAATCTTCGTTTGAGAAATATATATCAGCACTGAAAGTTTAAAGCCAGTTAGATGATGCATTCTCCAGTTCTTGCACAGAATCCAACAACTGCAAGTTTATTAACTAGGCTTAAGTAATTTCGAAATATTTGCACCTACACAGCTTTTACCATGAAACGTTTCTCCGGGCCGCGGGGGAGCGTTGATCCCCGGAATAACCTCCAGGTAGACTCCAGGTAGCCATTAAAAGTTGACTGAATTCAGAAGAGACAAACTCCAGTTACTGAATGAAAAACATGATACAAAACCATTTCAAAATTAATAACAACAACCTTCTAAGTAGGATATACCAGCATTTGGAAATATTTGGAAATCTTTATTCTGCAAACGTTTCGACACCCAGTGGTTTCTTCGGTCCAGTACAGAGACAATCAGCGAGAGATAAGGAGGTGTATGAGGTAATCAGTTCCTCAGTCTTGAGTCGATGCATTCAGTCCTTCAGTCTTGAAAACAAGTACAGTGTATCTGAGTAGAAGGGAATTACATGCTACAGGCAGATGGATCATGAGAGGGATTTTCCTGTTATCCCAGAAATCGCACTTCGCATGACAGTGGGGTGACAACCGACTTTCTTGGTTGCGTGAATTTGGGTGGTTTAGGTGATTTCTGCAGCTGATTTATCTCATTATGGGTCTCCACTTGCGTTAGCGTTATGTGCGTCTTTCTACGCCATCACAGCGTTGATAGTATCATCTGGTGAGTCCAATTTTTGTAACTATTTTAGCATATGGACAAATTTGCACCTACATAGCATAGGCTTACTGAGCAGCATCCTCTCTGTAAGATATGTCACTCATTAAATATGGAAACCATTGAAGAGAGATACGTTTAATTATGTTTAATGTGATATAACGAGGAAATCGTCATTTTACACAAAACTGGCAATAAGAATCCAATAAGAATCTCAGCCATTTTCTAAATAGGATACATTTTTGTTTTTGAATGCATGACGCCTATCAGAAGAGGCTTTCTTGAATTATTTCATCTAAATGACGTTTCAGTAATGGGCTATACAACTTTGACAAGAGGACACCTGCACTCCCAGGTAGTTGCATGAGCCCTTTCCCTGGTACAATACTTCAACGTTGAAAAGTTGAAATCGCTTCGATAAGACGTTCTCAAGTTATAGACGAAAGTTTTGAGGAACCATAAAACATAACGAAAAACTCAATCACTGAAAGGTATTTCTTCGGGGGATACTTAGGGATACTTAACATACTTAAGGAATCAAGTTGTCTTCTACTCCTTGATGGAGAAATATTTACGTGGTAAATGACAGATACACAACTGTTCTTGTCACACGAGGAACTGCACATTCTAGGCAGCTGCAGATGTGGCATCCAACTAATCCCGCAGGTGGTGGACTTGATTACTGAAGCCGAATATTAGGTCAAAGATCTGTGTATGAAAGAGATAATGTAATCGGATCTCTGTAACGTTACATTTCTCAGCAGTGACTACCGGAAGAAGCGGGTATGTTTGATGGTTTTACTCGTAGGAAATAGTATTCTGCCTACGTGTATATACTTACAATAAATATTGTTCTGCCTATGTGTATACTCTTGAAATATCGTTCTAACTACGGCTATATACTTCCTAGAATATTGTTCTACCCACGTGAATATACTTGCTAGAAATATTATTCCATCCACACGTTTAATTTGCATAAGCCGCACTTAAGGGTTGGGCACAGTCACTGGCCTTTAAATGGCCCTCTAGTGACTCACTCTAACTGTGGAAGAAAATCTATGCTATTGATCCAGGTCAAGGTCCATTGCTTACGAGAGTTGATGCAGCAGAAGGGAATGCTAATATAACTGCAAGTGGAGTCTGGAGCTACCATTCCTTCCCTTGAATCAGGTCTGTGTACCTCCCATTCCCCAGGCGCTGTATGACCCTCGTAGAGCTAAGCATTTCACCTAAGTTTAATATTAACAGAATTTAACATTAACACTATGAACCGCATCAGCGATTCAGGTTATGATGATATGCCTTCACTTTTTTTATATATTTTATAAATGCAGAAATCTGGAAGGCATTGAGAAGCCTCTCCGGTACAAGCGCAGATAGGCGTGATGCGCTGAATACATCAACAGGTGGGCGTGATGCGTTGCTTGCTGAAGCTGTTTTGGTATGATGGGTTGCACCAGCAACAGCTGAATGTACAACCCATCTTAGCGAATTGTTTGTGGATTACTCACAACGGTTTTCAGCATTTTTTTCCATTACGTTATTTACGTTAAGTTAGGTTCGGTTAGGGTAGGTTAGGAGGGTTTAGTTCGTTACTGTTGTCACTAAAAAATTAAATAATTATAATATGCCATAGCAGCAATAAATGAACTGTAAGATAAATGCGATAAAAAGCTTTAATCACGAAGTGAAAACTCAGACCCATCGAGCACACTAAAAAATACACAGTGAGATAATTACTGTTAAAGACTGGTGAAGCAGTCGCCCATTTGACTGCTTTAGCAGCAGTGAAATACAGACTGTTGTTAAGAGGATGGTGCTGTGTGATGTCATGCCTGCAGAAATAGTTGGGTGTGATGGCTTGTCTGCATTAGCACGTGTTTGTTCCTTATGGCCTCTCGTTCATACTTGATACCTCAAGGATGTTTGCGGGGGTTAACGCCCCTCTGATCCGGCCCCATATCAGGCCACCTGAGTATAAGGAAAAAAAACTTGCATTACATATTAGTTCAAATTCAACAAGGTAATTTTTATTTTTATACAGGGTGTTTCAAAGATATGGACTCAATTTCAAAGCAGTATATTCCACGATCGGCTCCATGTTTTTGAAACACCCTATATTTGAAACAAACAGACCTATAGTAATTGCCATAAAATTTTACTTAAAACTGTGACGTTGGATAGAACATAAGGAAAAAAATTCTTGCAGAGTCTAAGCCCAATTTGGATCAAAATGGGAGCCCCGATAACAAAAGTGGCATCCTGAAGATGAAGGAAGTAAAAAGCTATAAGTCACCAGACTTACTCTCAGATATTTCCATTTAATACCTCACGTTACATTGGTCCTGCCGCAACATTGGCAACAGTGCAAAAGGCCTTGAGCGGCTGCACATCCCCTCCTACCACCTCCTACATCCCCCCTTCCCTCTCCCCCCCCCATCCCCTACCTCTCTGTGGCTTGTTTTGCATTTTTTGATCGCTTGCTTGTGCTAATCTGCATTAGTAATGGAGACAAACACGAATAAAAACGCGTATTTAATATGGATGTCCACTTTTTATCTGACTTTAATGAAATTATCGAATTAATCAGAAGCTGAAGATCCTTAAACGGATTTCTACGTAAAAGTTAGGGTATAGCATTTTTTTTTAGATTTAAACACTGTCTTAATTCATGTTGTGTAAGGATCATGGAGCGTTGTAGTAACTTCACTAACTCTTTGTTGTACTCGACCAGGACGTTGTTACTCGGCCAGCGTCCAGGTTACTTATGTTCATAATTCTTGCAAGCCCCTGGAATAAAGAATGAGGGGAGAGAGGAGGAGGAGGATGAGGAACAGGAACTGCCCTTCCTAGTAGTCATATTGGATATGATTAATCCCATTCTCCAGAAGCTGCAAGACTCCTAGGGGTTTAACGCTTCCGCTTGAATATAATAATATTAATAATAATAAAAATAATAATAATAATAATAATAATAATAATAATAATAATAATAATAATAATAATAATAATAATAATAATAATTCTATTATTATTATTATTATTATTATTATTATTATTATTATTATTATTATTATTATTATTATTATTATTATTATTATTATTATTATTATTATTATTAACAATAGTATATTAGATATCTCACTTAGGAACCACATCTTAACTATAATTGTACTGTCCTTGGTTCTTCTAGCACACACCTAGACCACAGTATACTCAGACCACAGTATACTCAGACCACAGTATACTCAGACCACAGTATACTCAGACCACAGTATACTCAGACCACAGTATACTCAGACCACAGTATACTCAGACCACAGTATACTCAGACCACAGTATACTCAGACCACAGTATACTCAGACCACAGTATACTCAGACCACAGTATACTCAGACCACAGTATACTCAGACCACAGTATACTCAGACCACAGTATACTCAGACCACAGTATACTCAGATCACAGCACACCCAGACAACGGTACACTCAGACCACAGTATACTCAGACCACAGTACACTCAGACCACAGTATACTTAGACCACTGAGTCCAGCAAGCAAGCGGTCGTAGTTGATGTATACCTCCACAGAGCCAATGACTACCTGAACTTAACGAGTCCTCCTCCTACACACCGTCTAGCAACGCCCCGTCGTAGAGCTAGCACCACTCACCGGGTTTCTTAAAAAAAACTGTAAAAGCGGATTTTTCAGCAATTTCTTAAATTAAATATATATATATATATATATATATATATATATATATATATATATATATATATATATATATATATATATATATATATATATATATATATATATATATATATACAGTGTTTAACATTTTAAATGTTAAACACCGAGGTGACACCTCATTCAGAGGAGGTGACAACACCTCTCAAAAACCTGTCCCACGCATACATTTGTCCAACATGAAGTTAAATTGTTCGTCTGACGAAGAATACACTCTGTATATTTGTGAAAAATATTTTTCCTCTAATCTAGATTATAAAATTGTCAAGTTTATAGATCCCAGAACCCATATTTGAAATATGTTGTGCATCATACTTAATAAGAGATGATACCACAATATTCCGTTGTACTGTAGAATTACAGGGATGTAATCCTTTGGCATTAGTTCTATTTTCACACTGGTCTGTATCCCTTACATGATTGAACAAAGCACTGGATTCTTGTCCATTAGATATTGCATATTTACGTTGTTTAACTCTGATCTCAAAAGTTTTGCCAGTTTGTCCTAAGTGAAAGGTATCCATACTTTTACAAGGGATGGAGTATACACAACTCAAAATGCAGTGTGTGTCCTTTGTCAAACGAAAAATTTAACTTTATGTTAGACAAATGTATGCGTGAGACAGGCTTTTGTGAGGTGTCACCTTCTCTGAGTGAGGTGTCACCTTCTCTGAGTGAGGTGTCACCTTCTCTGAGTGAGGTGTCACCTTCTCTGAGTGAGGTGTCACCTCAGTATTTAACATAAAATGTGATTCTCTTGTCCCTTCCTCCTATTCATCTGAAGATATGTTTGTAAGCACACGACTGCACCCAGCACACACACACACACACACACACACACACACACACACACACACACACACACACACACACACACACACACACACACACACACACACACACACACACACACACACACACACACACACAAAACCACACACACACACACACACACACACACACACACATATATATATATATATATATTTTTTTTTTTTTTTATTATCACACTGGCCGATTCCCACCAAGGCAGGGTGGCCCGAAAAAGAAAAACTTTCACCATCATTCACTCCATCACTGTCTTGCCAGAAGGGTGCTTTACACTACAGTTTTTAAACTGCAACATTAACACCCCTCCTTCAGAGTGCAGGCACTGTACTTCCCATCTCCAGGACTCAAGTCCGGCCTGCCGGTTTCCCTGAATCCCTTCATAAATGTTACTTTGCTCACACTCCAACAGCACGTCAAGTATTAAAAACCATTTGTCTCCATTCACTCCTATCAAACACGCTCACGCATGCCTGCTGGAAGTCGAAGCCCCTCGCACACAAAACCTCCTTTACCCCCTCCCTCCAACCCTTCCTAGGCCGACCCCTACCCCGCCTTCCTTCCACTACAGACTGATACACTCTTGAAGTCATTCTGTTTCGCTCCATTCTCTCTACATGTCCGAACCACCTCAACAACCCTTCCTCAGCCCTCTGGACAACAGTTTTGGTAATCCCGCACCTCCTCCTAACTTCCAAACTACGAATTCTCTGCATTATATTCACACCACACATTGCCCTCAGACACGACATCTCCACTGCCTCCAGCCTTCTCCTCGCTGCAACATTCATCACCCACGCTTCACACCCATATAAGAGCGTTGGTAAAACTATACTCTCATACATTCCCCTCTTTGCCTCCAAGGACAAAGTTCTTTGTCTCCACAGACTCCTAAGTGCACCACTCACTCTTTTTCCCTCATCAATTCTATGATTCACCTCATCTTTCATAGACCCATCCGCTGACACGTCCACTCCCAAATATCTGAATACGTTCACCTCCTCCATACTCTCTCCCTCCAATCTGATATTCAATCTTTCATCACCTAATCTTTTTGTTATCCTCATAACCTTACTCTTTCCTGTATTCACCTTTAATTTTCTTCTTTTGCACACCCTACCAAATTCATCCACCAATCTCTGCAACTTCTCTTCAGAATCTCCCAAGAGCACAGTGTCATCAGCAAAGAGCAGCTGTGACAACTCCCACTTTGTGTGTGATTCTTTATCTTTTAACTCCACGCCTCTTGCCAAGACCCTCGCATTTACTTCTCTTACAACCCCATCTATAAATATATTAAACAACCACGGTGACATCACACATCCTTGTCTAAGGCCTACTTTTACTGGGAAAAAATTTCCCTCTTTCCTACATACTCTAACTTGAGCCTCACTATCCTCGTAAAAACTCTTCACTGCTTTCAGTAACCTACCTCCTACACCATACACTTGCAACATCTGCCACATTGCCCCCCTATCCACCCTGTCATACGCCTTTTCCAAATCCATAAATGCCACAAAGACCTCTTTAGCCTTATCTAAATACTGTTCACTTATATGTTTCACTGTAAACACCTGGTCCACACACCCCCTACCTTTCCGTGCCGAATATGTAAAACTGGTCAACTAGCAAGAACTCATTTAAAATTAAGTCCTTCCTGAAATTTTCTCTTATACGTTTAAAGGTTTATTTTTTTCATTAATGTTAATGTAAAAATTTTTAATTTTGCACCAAAAGAATCTTAGAAAACTTACCTAACCTTATTATAACAAGAGCAATTTATTTTAGCCTAACCCAACTAAATATATTTTAGATTTGTTTACAATAATTTAATACTAAACAAACACAGTGAAATATATTTTTTTTCGTTAGGTTCAGAATGATTTTGGCGAAATTATTGCATACACAAATTTTCACTTGTCCTATATGGCAAGATGAACGTTGCTATTTAAGCCAAGATCGCAAGTTCTGCCTATTCGGCACGACATATATATGTATATATATGTATATATGTATATATATGTATATATATATATATATATATATATATATATATATATATATATAAATATATATATATATATATATATATATATATATATATATATATATATATATATATATATATATATATATATATATATTTATATATATATATATATATATATATATATATATATATATATATATATATATATATATATATATATATATATATATATATATATATATATATATGCAATAAGATCACAGTAAAACAGGTGATTTCAGAATATGCAAAACAACCACTCTGAAAGAATAGAGAAATTCCAAGCGCTTTCGTGACTACTCACATTATCAAGGAACTTGATAGTTCCTTGTTAATGTGAGTAGTCACGAAAGCGCTTGAAATTTCTCTATTCTTTCAGAGTGGTTGTTTTGCATATATATATATATATATATATATATATATATATATATATATATATATATATATATATATATATATATATATATATATATATATATATATATATATATATATATATATATATATATATATATATATAGTTATATATATAGTTATATATATATTTTTATTACCATATGAAAAATTTATTTAATCCTCACATGTTACTAAATATCACAAATAGAAATCCTCTGAATTATGGATAAGACACACACTCGTGTCGCTAATACTAAGTATCAATTAAAGGAGTCCTAATGTATCTTGATCTAATAATTTGCAGTCTGGTCAACGTACGTCCAACGAAGCGCGACACAATCTGTTAACTAATGTGCTCCCTGTGAGCACGTTAGCTATAAGCTCCACGTCACACAGGTACGAAGAAACGTTCGGAAACCCAGCGACGTCACGGCTTCTGAGAAAGTTCCCGTCACATGAGTGCGCTAGAGGTGCTGCTGTGCCATTGACGGAAGCAAGTTCCCGACTCATGAGCATACTAGAGGTGTTGCTGTGTCACTGACGGAAGCAAGTTTCAGACTCATGAGCATACTAGAGGTGTTGCTGTGTCACTGACGGAAGCAAGTTTCAGACTCATGAGCATACTAGAGGTGCTGCTGTGCCATTGACGGAAGCAAGTTCCCGACTCATGAGCATACTAGAGGTGCTGATGTGCCATTGACGGAAGCAAGTTCCCGACTCATGAACATACTAGAGGTGTTGCTGTGCCACTGATGGAAGCAAGTTTCAGACTCATGAGCATACTAGAGGTGCTGCTGTGCCATTGACGGAAGCAAGTTCCCGACTCATGAGCATACTAGAGGTGTTGCTGTGTCACTGATGGAAGCAAGTTCCAGACTCATGAGCATACTAGAGGTGTTGCTGTGCCACTGATGGAAGCAAGTTCCAGACTCATGAGCGTGCTAGAGGTGTTGCTGTGCCACTGATGGAAGCAAGTTCCAGACTCATGAGCGTGCTAGAGGTGTTGCTGTGCCACTGATGGAAGCAAGTTCCAGACTCATGAGCGTGCTAGAGGTGTTGCTGTGCCACTGATGGAAGCAAGTTCCAGACTCATGAGCATACTAGAGGTGTTGCTGTGTCACTGACGGAAGCAAGTTTCAGATTCATGAGCGTGCTAGAGGTGTTGCTGTGTCACTGACGGAAGCAAGTTCCAGACTCATGAGCATACTAGAGGTGTTGCTGTGCCACTGATGGAAGCAAGTTCCAGACTCATGAGCGTGCTAGAGGTGTTGCTGTGTCACTGACGGAAGGAATTTCCCGACCCATGAGCTTCTTAGAGGTGTCGCGTCACTGACGGAAGGAAGTTTCCGACCCATGAGAGCGTACTGGAATGCTGTGGCTTCATCGAAACGAGAAGCTTTCCTGACCAAGAGGGTCGTTGCATCACACAAGGAAGAAAATGATATGCAGCTGGGGTTAAGACGTAGGTGTGAAGAACACGGCCATTTCTCATCACACCACGTCTGACTCAGCCATGCGGGCCTCCCACCCTGCCTCCTTCACCATTCTGGTTGCCCACCATGGACATCTCGAGACGTAATATCATCATGACTTCAAGACATTCACCCAAGAATACAGAATGCTCCATAATTAATACAAAAATACATATTTCCACTAATAAATGGTCACTGGTATTAGCTAGAATACATTTCACATTCACAATCACTAAAGAAAATCTTACGAGAGATCCATTCGGGGATCAGGAGTAACTACCACACTGTGAGGTATGAAGATATATGGCAAGTAAGACACATGTGCAGCATTTAGGTATCAGAATAGAGTCTCATGCTAAGCAGGGAAAACGAACCATCAATAAAAAAAAGCTGTGCTGCGCGTGTCTTAATAACTTGTCGATATTGTATACCGTTTATATAACGTACGAATGTCCCTTATTTATTCGTGAATGCAATATGCTTTTATTATAAATCGATAGTAATTTATATGTCTAGCTATCAGTGTGTTTATATATATATATATATATATATATATATATATATATATATATATATATATATATATATATATATATATATAAATATATATATATAAATATAAAGGGGTCGGGAAGTTAACTTGGTTCCTAGGAGCCCGGTAAATGTCCGGGTGTGATGTAGTCCAGCTGGGCTTGTGAGGTCTCTGGGGAGACCTAATTTAACCAATTATATGGTCACACCTTGCCTTGGCAAACGTCTGTAGCCACGCCCACGTCTGAGGTCTTTTGTTCTTGACGCCTCAGACCTAGGCGTCAGGTCGTACACGTGGTTGTGGAGGGTGCTTGGACCACCATAAAAGCCCAAGGAAGAGCATGATCATGAGATTGGAGCGGAGCTGCTGCTGGGGCGCAGAGCTCCTGAGCAGAAGATTCGGGCAGAGCTCTGGCCTGGGTGCAGAGCTCTGAGCAGAGAGTCGAGCGGAGCTGCTGCTGGGGTGCAGGGCTCGGGAGAAGGCTGCTGAAGTCTCTGGAGGAGACTGTTGGAGACATTGGGCAGAGTACTGGCTTGGCGTCGTACTCGTGCTGTGTTGGTCTTGGGACCTGTGGCTTAGTTCCTGTAGTGAACTGTCCTCTGTGCTATATTGTAAGTTACATTCATTTTGGTCAAGTTGATTGTGTTCCCTGTCTCACTGCTTATGTGTACCATCCCATTTATCTAAACCACAATAATGTTCTTCTGTTCCCAAATATATTAAGGTACAAAGACGTAATAATAAACTGTGTTTGAGTAGAATAGTAATATTCACTGTCCCCGTTATTTGCTATTCCTATTTCTCATATTTTATTATGTTTATATATGAGTGAAGAGTGGGCGAGGCATATGTTAGTGAGTATTGTAGAGTTAATGAGAGTGTCGTGGTGGTCACCACTGACCTGTCATTACCTACCTACCTCCGCTAATCATCTCACTCCTACCCCCCTCAAGGAAGGTTCCTTGATGTTGGTGAGGGGCTCTTGATTTAGGGAATTGGATCTGTGCTCCAGTTCCCCGAATTAAGCCTGAATGCCTTCCACATCCCCCCCCCCAGGCGCTGTATAATCCTCCGGGTTTAGCGCTTCCCTCTTGATTATAATAATAATCACTCCTACCACCTCGCCTGCCTCTCCCCTCCCTACATAATCCCTTACTCCCATATTCCCCTTATATCCTATTCAATCATTACCCCCCCTACATGACACGGGGTTCGATTCCCAGCTGGTCGCAGAACTGTGGGATTATTAAGCTCCTAACTCAAGACGATAGCTATACTGCCTACGATACCTAACCGCGACCGGAGATCCAGTCATATGCTTGGCTTAACAAACTGGAAAAAAAAACTTCAGCTAATACTCTCTTTTATAACGGTTTTCTTCGTAAGTCTGCTAACCATTTTACGACGAATCCTAAACCATCGGG
This sequence comes from Cherax quadricarinatus, assembly GCF_038502225.1. Classification (NCBI taxonomy): domain Eukaryota; kingdom Metazoa; phylum Arthropoda; class Malacostraca; order Decapoda; family Parastacidae; genus Cherax; species Cherax quadricarinatus. The sequence goes on along the minus strand of NC_091311.1, from coordinate 38,552,069 downwards.
TAATGCAGTGCTATTGTACTGTCGTGACGCTATACATACATATATATATATATATATATATATATATATATATATATATATATATATATATATATATATATATATATATAATAACATTATCAAGAGGAGCCTCACAACAGCTGGATGCCCAGCAGTAAGGGAGCCACCCCAACTATGCAGATCTGATGGCAGCCAGAAGCGACCAGATGGTATCACCCTTCAAGCCTGGACAAATGGGAAGCAGGTGGTGTGGGACTATACATGTGCATCTACCTTGGCTGATACCTATCTCCAATACACCAGGGAGGAAGGAGGGGCAGCTGCCAGCTTCAGGGAGTCCCAAAAGTCTTGAACTTGCCCATCATTATATGTTTGTTCCCATAGGCTCAGAGACCCTTGGCTCATGGGGAAAGAGTGCATCTAATTTCCTTAAGGAGCTGGGAAAAAGACTCATCAGGGTAACTAGGGATCCCAGGGCAGCTAGTTTTCTGTTCCAGCGGCTCAGTGCGGCTGTTCAAAGGGGTAATGCATGCTGCATTTTGGGCACGCGCCCCAGCTCTGAGGAGCTGGATGAGATTTTCGCCTTATAATCGGTGATACACACGTAACAACATGTACCGTATATGCCACCTTTATATTAACAATGTATCTCTTAAATCTTCTGTACCATATTATGTAATAAAATATTCCTATTGGTAAAAAAAATAGTTTAAAAGATGGGGTGGTAGGGGAAGTGGAATATTCAAACGGCTTCAGGAAGAAATCCAAATATTCTTCCTTGAAGCCTTTTATCCCACTTATCCGGAGGCTATGGGTCCCCTAACAATTTACACCAGAGGTGGACCCCATTATATATATATATATGTATATATATATATATATATATATATATATATATATATATATATATATATATATATATATATATGATATATATATATATATATATATATATATATATATATATATATATATATATATATATATATATATATATATATATATATATAAATAATATATTTGCAGTATTTTAGCAGAAGTAGTGATCTTGTTGACATTTAGTGAAGTAGTAGCAGTACACTAGTAGTAATAGTAGTAGTAGTAGTAGTAGTAGTGGTGGTGGTGGTCAGTCATGTAAGAAGTAAAGTAAGAGAAAACATGCAACTAGTATGAGATTTTATTGCGGTAAGGTTGCACTCTCCAGGAGCTTTGTCATGCCATTACATTAATGACTTGACAAAGCTCCTGCAGAGTGAAACATTGCCACAATAAGATGTCACATTATTACACTTTATAAGAAGTTGTACCTTACAGAATATCAACGGTATTTAATAACGACAAACTGATGAGCAAGACACATACGCAAAACTACTAACCCTGTCCGAAATTAATGCTCTCTCTCTTTCTCCCTCTCTCTCTCTCTCTCTCTCTCTCTCTCTCTCTCTCTCTCTCTCTCTCTCTCTCTTTCTCCCTCCCTCTCTCTCTCTCTCTCTCTCTCTCTCTCTCTCTCTCTCTCTCTCTCTCTCTCTCTCTCTCCCTTTAAAATGTAACCATACTTTGTTTATTGCAATAATATCAACATTTACTGTAAATGCAATTAATTTTGTTCGTTTATTTTGACACATGGGCAACACTTCTGTCTTTATTGTTGAAACGTTTCGCCTTCATAGAAAGCTTCTTCAGTCGAATCCAGAGAAGACAAGAGAAGCAGTGATGTAGAGATAATGCAATAATTCCAGCACCCTCGAAGAAGTAGTTTTGAGGTGGTCAGTCCCTGAGCCTGGAGATGAGTTAAGTTTCATATTCTGGAACAATGTGAAATTGAATCATCAGAAGGGAGGCTTATATACTGCCAAAGCTGAGGCACAGAAAATCTTTAAGACGACAAAAGAGGTGGAGCCTGCTAGTAGAAGCAAGAATCTAAGGCTTGAGAGGCACTGTAGTAAGCCTGCTGGCTTATGTACGTAGGTTTCTCTCAAATTCCACCTTTCTCAATGGTAACTAGAAGTTAAGCAATAAAGTTTTGGAAGATATCTTGTGTACCAGCAGAACTCCGTGTTGCTGTGTCAGATATATATAATTATGCAAATGATATATAATACTGACTGACAACTTCAAAAATACTTCTTCGAGGGTAATGGACTGGTTACATCATCTTTACATCTCCACTGCTTTTGCTGCCTTCTCTGTATTCGACTGAGGATGCCTACTGAGTAGGCGAAACCTGTCGACAATAAACATACCAAACTGTTGCATATGTGTCTTACTTATCTACGTCTTGGTAATATATACCATTTACATAATTATATTATATTCACTGTCATGCCAGAGGCAAGACAGTGATAGATTGAATGATGATGAAAGTTTTTCTTTTTTTCGTGCGACTCTCCCTTGGTAGGAGACGGTTGATGTGGCAATATAAACACAAATGCAGTATAATGTGATCCTTTATTGACTACGTTTCGCCCACACAGTGGGCTTTTTCAAGTCACAAACAGAACTACCTGGGGTGGAAGGAACGCGAGTATTTATAGTCCGGCTGAGGTCAGGTGAAGAATGCTGCATCTGATGATGTACCGAGTTGGGTTGTAGAGTCTAAAAACTTGGGTAGCTTGGAAAGGAGACTGGACAAGTTTGTGAGTAGACCTTCTACAGTGTTCTTATGTGGGATAGCGATGAAGAAGTTTCTTGGCAAGTGGTTCAGCTATGTTATAGAAGCCACTATTCTGGTTGAAGTTGTCGGATATAGAAATAAGTGATGATTCCAGGATTCTTCGGTATTGAGTGTTGTCTTCTGTGGCGATAAGTCTTGAGTTTCTGTAGTTTATCAAGTGGTTGTGTGAATTACGGTGTTGTACGCAGGCATTCCTTGTGTCGTCAGACCTGCTTGCGTATTGGTGTTCTGAAATACGTGTTTGGAGTCCCTTGATGTTTCGCCCACGTATAACTTGTTGCAGTCATTACAAGGAATTATGTATACCCCTGCAGAGGATGGAGGCTTTCCTGCCTACTACTGGTGATGTCCTTGATGGTCGTGGTTGTGGAGGTAGATACTTGGAATGATGTTTTGGCAAAGATGTTGGAAACATGTTTGGCAATGGAGTTAGTGGGAAGGACTATGTATCTCTTCTCGGCAGTGTCTTCTCTGGGTGTGTTGAAGATGTTTAATGCTCGCCGTCTGCAGTCTCTGATGAAGTGACGAGGATAGTGGAGTTTAGAAAATATTTGTTCAATTATAGTGCATTCTTCCTCAAGGAACTCGTTGCTGCAGATTCTGAGTACACCACGTTTGGTTTTGGTGTCGTGGTGAGAGTAGAAGTGGAGAAGATCGTTTTGGTTGGTGGGTTTTCGATAGACTTTGAAACGAAGTTCGTGGTCAGCTTCCTTTCCTTGATGTTCTACTCTGCAAAGCTGACCACGAACTTCGTTTTAAAGTCTATCGAAAACCCACCAACCAAAACGATCCTTCACACAACGGTTGATGTGTTAATAAAAATGAAATGTTTTATTCCTGGCGCCACAACTGTTTGTATAACATATCCTGAGAAGGTTTTTTTCTGTATCTCTACCCGGTTTATCTTTGCTTTCCGCTGTACTTTGTTTTACAGTGATATCCTACTAACTATTTTCTTAAAACCCAATGTCAACCATATCCATCAGTTCCCAAATTATCCTATATATCTGTAACTTTCCTCAATTTCAAGCAAATACATAACAACAACATCCCTTACTACCAAAAAAAGACATCACCATCATGGTTGCCATAAATAAATGAACACCATCCCTGGCCCGCACATCATTTCTGCCGCAGAGGTGATCCAGGTTATTTATAAATGATATTGCAGTATCCCTGCAGTGCTTGTCCAGCCAGCAGCTATCTTAAACTGCTATGGACAACCCTTCAGTGTCAACACCTCTCAAGAGTAAAATGCCACATGTGCTTTAAATACCTCCGTTAGTACTAATTATACCCAGTGCTGTCCTAAATCAGTAATGGTAATATATAAGAAAATATAGAATTAAAAGTATAATAGAATATGGAGATATAGACACAAACTCACACTTCATTTTATTGAAGGAGACGTTTCACCTCTCGTGGCGTTTTCACTCCTAACAAAGAATATATCTACATATATTCGTCATTAACAGCGTCTACACACGGGTCTCAGTCCTTTGATGATCCGTCCGAAGTTCCTGGAGGAAAGCTTTTGATGTTCTGTATTTGGCTGATACGATGGTGCTGCTTAATTCGACTGCATGGAAACCACAACCCGATCTGGGTCCTTGACCCTGAGTGTCGGGAACCTGAGGAGTCGGGAGTGTCGGTGTGGGCGGGTTACCTCAAGTCATCGACCACCACTGCTTATCAAGGTGGAGAGCACTTTATGAGGCTGGTGGTCACTAGCGTCTTTGAGGTCTCTTACAGCTAGCAACACTAGTGCGGCTGCAGGCTTAGCGGGTACTTAGGGTGATGGAGGAGGGAACAGTCTACGCAGGGAAAGAATGACTTCATAATACAAGCTGGATACCAAGTATGGTAATACCGTTGAAGACTTGCACAGTTCAGGAAATTTATTGAGGAAAAATATCGTCTCGAGTAGCTTCTTCAGTCCTAATACAGACGCAATAAAAAAAATGTACATATAGTACAAGGACTCGTGTAGAAAAGAACAAAGTGAAAAAGAGATGTAAAAGTATATATATATATATATATATATATATATATATATATACATACATATATATACATACATATATATACATATATATACATACATACGTGAGGCATTACGTAGAATGAAAGGGGGTAAAGCAGCTGGAACTGATGGGATCATGACAGAAATGTTAAAAGCAGGGGGATATAGTGTTGGAGTGGTTGGTACTTTTGTTTAATAAATGTATGAAAGAGGGGAAGGTACCTAGGGATTGGCAGAGCAGTATGTATAGTCCCTTTATATACAGGGGAAGGGGACAAAAGAGATTGTAAAAATTATAGAGGAATAAGTTTACTGAGTATACCAGGAAAAGTATACGGTAGAGTTATAATTGAAAGAATTAGAGGTAAGACAGAATGTAGAATTGCGGATGAGCAAGAAGGCTTCAGAGTGGGTAGGGGATGTGTAGATCAAGTGTTTACATTGAAGCATATATGTGAACAGTATTTGGATAAAGGTAGGGAAGTTTTTATTGCATTTATGGATTTAGAAAAGGCATATGATAGAGTGGATAGAGGAGCAATGTGGCAGATGTTGCAAGTTTATGGAATGGTGGTAAGTTACTAAATGCTGTAAAGAGCTTTTATGAGGATAGTGAGGCTCAGGTTAGGTGTGTAGAAGAGAGGGAGACTACTTCCCGGTAAAGTAGGTCTTAGACAGGGATGTGTAATGTCACCATGGTTGTTTAATATATTTATAGATGGGGTTGTAAAAGAAGTAAATGCTAGGGTGTTCGGGAGAGGGGTGGGATTAAATTATGGGGAATCAAATTCAAAATGGGAATTGACACAGTTACTTTTTGCAGATGATACTGTGCTTATGGGAGATTCTAAAGAAAAATTGCAAAGGTTAGTGGATGAGTTTGAGAATGTGTGTAAAGGTAGAAAGTTGAAAGTGAACATAGAAAAGAGTAATGTGATGAGGGTATCAAATGATTTAGATAAAGAAAAAATTGGATATCAAATTGGGGAGGAGGAGTATGGAAGAAGTGAATGTTTTCCAGATGCTTGGGAGTTGACGTGTCGGCGGATGGATTTATGAAGGATGAGGTTAATCATAGAATTGATGAGGGAAAAAGGTGAGTGGTGCGTTGAGGTATATGTGGAGTCAAAAAACGTTATCTATGGAGGCAAAGAAGGAATGTAAAGAAGTATAGTAGTACCAACACTCTTATATGGATGTGAAGCTTGGGTGGTAAATGCAGCAGCGAGTAGACGGTTGGAGGCAGTGGAGATGTCCTGTTTAAGGGCAAGTGTGGTGTAAATATTATGCAGAAAATTCGGAGTGTGGAAATTAGGAGAAGGTGTGGAGTTAATAAAAGCATTAGTCAGAGGGCAGAAGAGGGGTTGTTGAGGTGGTTTGGTCATTTAGAGAGAATGGATCAAAGTAGAATGACATGGAAAGCATATAAATCTATAGGGGAAGGAAAGAGGGGTAGGGGTCGTCCTCGAAAGGGTTGGAAAGAGGGGAGGAAAGGTTTTTGTGGGTGGGAGGGCTTGGACTTCCAACGGGCGTGCGTGGGCGTGTTAGATAGGAGTGAATGGAGACGAATGATACTTGGGACCTGACGATCTGTTGGAGTGTGAGCAGGGTAATATTTAGTGAAGGGATTCAGGGAAACCTGTTATTTTCATATAGTCGGACTTGAGTCCTGGAAATGAGAAGTACAATGCCTGGACTTTAAAGGAGGGGTTTGGGATATTGGCAGTTTGGAGGGATATGTTGTGTATCTTTATACGTATATGCTTCTAAACTGTTGTATTCTGAGCACCTCTGCAAAAGCAGTGATAATGTGTGAGTGTGGTGAAAGTGTTAAATGATGATGAAAGTATTTTCTTTTTGGGGATTTTCTTTTTCTTTTTTTTGGGTCACCCTGCCTCTGTGGGAGACAGGTTCCGACTTGTTGAAAAAATACATATATATATATATATATATATATATATATATATATATATATATATATATATATATATATATATATATATATATATATATATATATATATATATATGTATTTTTTTATTATATTGCAGATATATATATATATATATATATATATATATATATATATATATATATATATATATATATATATATATATATATATATATATATATATATATCTGCAATAAGATCACAGTAAACAGGTGATTTCAGAATATGCAAAACAATCACTGTGAAAGAATAGAGAAATTCCAAGCGCTTTCGTGATAATGTGAGTAGTCACGAAAGCGCTTGGAACTCTGTTCTTTCACAGTGTTATTTTACATATATATATATATATATATATATATATATATATATATATATATATATATATATATATATATATATATATATATATATATATATGAAATGTAAATAAAGATGTAGGTATAACTTTATTGACTTTATTGCAGTCTCCAGTAACACACTCTGAAGAGATCTTAGATTCAGACCAGTCAGTTTTTTTTTTTTTTTCAAATCTGGAAAAAGTTATTTTTGTGTTATAAGCATCTAGACTAGATTTCGTCTGGGAATAGCCCATCAGTCTTTAGTTCCACTGTTAGAGACAAAAAAAAATATGGAGGAAAAACCATACCACAGCGGGGTTAGAACCTGCGATCAAACAGTCATAAAACTCCATACCAACGAGGGTTCTAACCCCGCCCGTGGTATGGTTTGTTTGCAATCGTGTCATTACGATCTAGTGAGTCATGTTGATGGTTTTGAGTGGACTTGAGGTAGCTAGAGCTAGTCACGGCCACGTTGGCGGGAGATTCGTCTGTAAAAACTTGCATTTGTGGTCACAATGGTGCCTATGCTAACCTTCCTATGGTGTATAAATATACCTAGTTGGACGATTCTTATTGTAGCCAACTGGCCCAGTAGCTAGCGCGTCGGTCTGGAGTGTTATGACTCTCTGATCGCGGGTTCTCACCTCGCCCGTGGTATGGGTTGTTTACTATCGTGTCATATGGAGTATATTTTGCTTTTGCTTTTGTTTCGGAGAATTGACTTTGAAGAGAATTTATTTTAATAGCGAGCATCTTGCTGTGTACACTTGCAAACTATAAAATGCTCATAAATATTAATGAAAAAAATGGTAGCCTAACCCAATAAATATATTTAATTAGCTCAGAAATCTGTAGAATCAGCGGCGGGACAAACATCAAATGTTCGCTTAATGTTGAATAATGGGATGAGAATGCGGAACATGGGGAGAAAGCTTGGGAATAAACTTCCATGTCAGTAAATGTTAAACCTTAAGGAAGTGTTGACACGAAGAGATGGCCTGCTGAGGAATAATTAAGCTTCAGTTGTGGTTAATTAAGCTGTGTGCGTTCTCTGTGGTCCCGGACATAATGAAGCAGAAACACTTCACCACGTCACTCAATAATTAAATATAATTAGGGCTCCTCTGGGTTGACAACAGCCTGTATATCCATTCCACATCTTTAAAAACAAAAGCATCACCCCCTCTCTCAGGGGTAGGGAAGCCAAGGCGTCCACTGGGGTTAGTAAGTGGGAGCAGTTACCCTTCCGTCTCATGGCTGAGAGAAGACGACTACATTGACAGTTTTCCTATGATATCTTGGGGTCATAGGAAAGAAAGTATCGAGGTCTCTTTCTTTCCTTTTCTCTCTCTCTCTCTCTCTCTCTCTCTCTCTCTCTCTCTCTCTCTCTCTCTCTCTCTTTCCCTTTCTCTTTCAGAAGCTTGGTTGTGGCAAGTCTTCTCTGGTTATACTATTGACGTTAAAACAGTTCGCATGCCATCCCTTGGAACCTGCCGCGTTCAAACGCGCTTAAGTACCGGCGCAAAAAAAAAAAAAACACTTTATCACAATCTACCAGTAGATCGCAGTACACTTTCTAGTAGGTCGCAGTATGACCAGTATACTTAAAATATGTTTTTGGATATAATTCAGTTGTTGAATTGTACAAGCCAGCGCAAACTGAGTTAGGGTTTCGCTTACTTTATGCGCAAACTGAGTCAGGATTTAGCTCTTTAAATACGCAGACGGAATTAGGATCTAGCGATATCCGTGCAAAAAAAAAAAAATGAGTTAGGTAAGCTAGTAGTTAGCTGCTTCTCTACACAAAGTTAGGATCTAATAATTTCAATATAGAAACTGAGTTAGCATCTAGCTGTCTCGATACACCAACTAAGATAACATCTAGCTGTCTCCACGCACAAGCGGAACATTTAGCAGTCTTGAAATTTTCGTCTCCAGAAAGAAAGGTGCGATCAGGGTGAGGCGTGACCCTTTTGACGCAGCTATCACCACACAAAAAAAATTCTGTCCATCTTTTTTTCTTAGATCAGCGTCTGTAAAGATTACAAGAAGTTGCTTATTGTCACTCCTTCAGAGCTCCCATGCCTCTCTATCTTCATTAACTTCTTCATAAATTCTTTCGCAACAAGCTTACAATGACACATAGATCAATCTTCTCATGGGAGTAAATTGCAATTCTCATCTCTAAATCTTTTTACATATTTTTTGGGGGGTTCTCCATTACTCCGTTCCTTCCTCCCTGTTCCCTATTATTATTATGTTAATTATCGTTAGTTATAGCATTCTTATTGATTTATTATTCTGTTTTTTTTTTTTTGCATCAGACTTATAAATAAAATAAATTGCTATGTGTTTTGTGTACAAGTAACAATAGATTATCTGCTCATATTTATTTTATGTTCTTAACTCGTGATGCTCGAAGTTTACTACTGAAATATAGAGAGATAAATATGACAACTGGTGCTGTAAAGTATGACTGATGAGAGAGAGAGAGAGAGAGAGAGAGAGAGAGAGAGAGAGAGAGAGAGAGAGAGAGAGAGAGAGAGAGAGAGAGAGAGAAAATCAGCAAGACATCCTATTGGGGCAAGTGTTCCACAAGGAAGCGTGCTGGGACCATTGTTATGGAATGTCTACTTCAACGACCTTCTTCATCTCATCCCAGAATCACATGCATATGCAGACGACTGTACACTGACATTCACTTATCCAAGAGAAGAATTGCCAGCTGCTCTAAGCTACATCAATCACCAGCTAAGAGCTATATCAGCTTGGGGAAATAGATGGCAAGTAACATTTGCACCTGAGAAAACGCAAATGATGATTGTCTCTAGGCACCATAATGGTAATGCTGGTGCAGTAGTAAGGATAAATGGGAGGGTGTTGGCACCTGGAGAAGTTGATATCCTTGGGGTGAAATTTGACTCCAAACTGACCATGAAGAACCATGTTGTAAATCTTGCAAAAAAGGCAGCCATGAAGCTTACAGCACTTCGCCGTATCTGGCATCTGCTTGACGGTAGGGGTTGCAAGATTCTGTACGAGGCACAAGTATTCTCACAACTTGAGTATGCTCCACTTTCTTGGTTTGCCTGCCTCCCCTCTCATCTGCGACTGCTTGACAGAGTAGAGAACAGAGCAAGACGTCTCGTCTCTCGGCTGGACCATTCCTGGATAGATCTGTCATTTCAACAGAGTCTTCAACACAGGAGGGATGTGGGTGGCCTTACTGTTATGTACAAGGCCAATATTGTCGAAGTACCACACTTGGATCCACTTCGAGGACAGCGTGAAACGAGCTTTTATGCCACAAGACGGGCAGAAAGCAGCAATTCCACTCTGGCTGTACCCTTCTCCAGAACTTCACTCCATCTGAGATCATATATACCCAGGATGACTCGAGTATGGAACACATCCGTACAGCATAATGATGTCAACGAGATAAAGTCAGTTGATCAAATGAAAATGCTGGCCCACAGATGGCTCCAACTTCATCCTGTTCCTTACTTGTATGTCTCATAACAATAAAAATGCTTTCAAATGTGCTGATGTAGGTAACAGCTCTTAGCTTGCCAATAAAGTTAGGAATCCTTGACCTGTAAATAGCTTGTCAATAAAGCTAGGGATCCTTAACCTTGTCAAACCCTGTGTAAAGAGAGAGAGAGAGAGAGAGAGAGAGAGAGAGAGAGAGAGAGAGAGAGAGAGAGAGAGAGAGAGAGAGAGAGAGAGAGAGAGAGAGAGAGAGAGAGAGAGAGAGAGAGAGAGAGAGAGAGAGAGAGAGAGCAAGCACTAGTCTTCCCGCAGCTTCATTATTTACTTCCCTGCTACCCCACAAAGCTGCGCTCCAGTAGTTCTACTTGTAGAACTTGTTAATTAAGTCTATGTGAATATGATAATGATATACAGTACTGGCAGGTCCTATGCATTTGACTGAAGAATTAATTATACGTGGGGAAGACAACCAGAAACATCCAAACACGTATTTCAGAACACCGGTTCGCAGGCAGAACGTTTTGAGTAACTCCTGCGTTCAGCACCGAAACTTCAACAGCCATTTAATCATTGCAAAGACGCAAGACTCATCGTCGCAGGATCTTGGAATCATCACTTATCTATATTTCTAACAATTTCAACCAGAACAACGGCTTTTACAACATAGCTGAACACCTTGCCAGAACACTTCTTCAGCGATATCCTACATAACAACATACTCACCCGTCCCATGCAGGTCCTTCCAAATACAACTTACCCAACATTCTCCACTTAACTCTCCATCCTATGTATACTCATGCATTGTTTGCTCAGGTAGATCTGTTTGTGGCTTGATAACGCGCACTGTGTGGGCGAAATGTAGTCAGTAAAGGATCACAGTATACTGCATTTGTGCATATTTTATACGGCATTTTATACCAATTATCTCCAGTGACTGAAGAATCCTACTGCACAGACGACAAGTTTCAGAAATAAATACTAAAAGTGTTGCAGGTGTTTTAATGATCTACCAGCAGGAAGATGTTACCAACAGCCTGGTTACAAGGCCACCACCACCCACACCACCTACCACCATCCACACCACCTACCACCATCCACACCACCTACCACCATCCACACCACCTACCACCATCCACACCACCTACCACCATCCACACCACCTACCACCATTCACACCAAAGAATAACAGGAATAACAGGAAGAGGTGATAGATGGATCTATAACTTCCTAACAAATAGAACACGAAGAATAATAGTAAGCAGAGTAAAGCCAGAGGAGGCTACAGAGAAAAGCTCTGTTCCACAAGGTACGGTACTCGTCCCAGTCCTTCTCCTCATCCTTATCTCTGACATAGACAGAAATGTAAGCCACAGCACCATGTTCTCCTTTGCTGACGATACGAGAATTTGAACAACAGTGTCATCGAGGACATTGCAGATCTTCAAGCAGACACAAATCAAGTCTTTAAATATGCATCAGAAACCAGTATGAAGTTCAGTGAAGACAAACTTCAATTACTTCGCCACTGAAAACTCAAGGAACTAAAAACTGCATTGGAGAATAAAACAAATTCCAGTCACACAATAAAGCGAAAAACTAACGTGAAGGGCCTGGAAGTGGTAACGTCAGAGAATCTCACTTTCAAAGATCACAACAACGTATCTACTATTTCTGCTAGGAAAACGATAGGATGAATAATGAGTACCTTCAGAACTACGGATGTCAAACCGGTGATGGTCCTCTTCAAATCGCTTGTTCTTTCTAGGCTGGGATATTGATGTATACTAAGGGCCCACCACCACCACCACTACCACCCACACCACCACCACCACTACCACTATCACCACCACCACCACTACCACCCACACAACCACTACCACCACCACTACCACCCACACCACCTCTATCACTATCACCACCACCACCACTACCACCCACACCACCACCACCACCACTACCACCACCACTACCACCCACACCACCACCACCACTACCACCCACGCCACCACCACTACCACTATCACCACCACCACCACTACCACCCACACCACCACTACCACCACCACTACCACCCACACCACCACTATCACCACCACCACCACTACCACCCACATCACCACCACCACCACTACCACCACCACTATCACCCACACCACCACCACCACTACCACCCACACCACCACCACTACCACCACCACTACCACCCACACCACCACCACCACTACCACCCACACCACTACCACCACTACCACCACCACCACCACCACCACCCATACCACCACCACCACCACTACCACCCACACCAACCCCACTACCACCACCACCACCACCACAACTACCACCCACACCACCACTACCACTATCACCACCACCACTACCACCACCACCACCACCACCACCACCACCACCACTACCACCACCACTACCACCACCGACAGTACCACCACCACTACCACCACCACTACCACCCACACCACCACCACTACCACCGTCACCACCACCACTACCACCGTCACCACCACTACCACCGTCACCATCACTACCACCGTCACCATCACTACCACCCACACCACCACTACCACTTACACCACCACCACCACCACCACCACCACCACTACCACCCACACCACCACTACCACTTACACCACAACCATCACCACCACCACCACTACCACCCACACTACCACTACCACTTACACCACCACAACCACCACCACCACCTCTACCACCCACACTACCACTACCATTTACACCACCACAACCACCACCACCACCACCACCACAACAACCACCACCACCACTACCACCACCACAACCACCACCACAACCACCACCACCACCACCAGCACCACCACCACCACCACCACCACCACCACCACCACCACCACCATCTCCACCACCACCACCACCATCACCACAACCACCACCACCACCACCACCACCACCACCACCACCACCACCACCACCACAATCACCACCACCACCACAACCTCCACCACCACAACCACCACCACCACCACCACCTCCACCACCACAACCACCACCACAACCACCACAACCACCACCACCACCACCACCACCACCACCACCACCACAACCACCACCACCACAACCACCACCACCACCACCACCACCACCACAACCACCACCACCACAACCACCACCACCACCACCACCATTACCACCACCACCACCACTACCACCACCACCACAACCACCGCCACCACCACCACCACCACCACCACAACCACCACCACCACCACCACCACCACCACCACCACCACCACCACCACCACCACCACAACCACCACCATCACCACCACAACCACCACCACCACCACAACAGCCACCACCACCACAACCACCGCCACCACCACCACCACCATCACCACCACAACCACCACCACCACCACAACAGCCACCACCACCACAACCACCGCCACCACCACCACCACCACCACCACCACAACCACCACCACCATAACCACCACCACCACCACCACCACCACCACCACCACCACCACCACCACCACAACCACCACCACCACCACCACAACCACCACCATCACCACCACCACAACCACCACCACCACCATCACCACCACCACAACCACCACCACCACAACCACCACCACCACAACCACCACCACCACCACCACAACCACCACCATCACCACCACCACAACCACCACCACCACAACCACCACCACCACAACCACCACCACCACAACCACCACAACCACCACCACCACCACCACCACCACCACCACAACCACCACCATCACCACCACAACCACCACCATCACCACCACAACCACCACAACCACCACCACCACAACCACCGCCACCACCACCACCACCACCACCGCAACCACCACCACCACAACCACCACCACCACCACCACCACCACCACCACCACCACCACAACCACCGCCACCACCACCACCACCACCCCCACCACAACCACCACCACCACCACCACCACAACCACCACCACCACCACCACCACCACAACCACCACCACCACCATCACCACCACCACCACAACCACCACCATCACCACCACAACCACCACCATCACCACCACAACCACCACCATCACCACCACAACCACCACCACCACCATCACCACCACCACCACCACCATCACCACCATCACCACCACCACCACAACCACCACCATCACCACCATCACCACCACCACCACCACCACCACCATCACCACCACCACCACCACCACCATCACCACCACAACCACCACCACCACAACCACCACCACCACCATCACTACCACCACCACAACCACCACCATCACCATCACCACCACAACCACCACCACCACAATCACCACCACCACCATCACCACCACCACCACAACCACCACCATCACCACCACCACCAGACAACCAGCTACTTGGTGCAGTTAGCAGCCAGCATAAGAAGTGTTTTTATTTCAATATTCAGCACCTCCCCTTCTCCCTCCCTCCCTTTCTCTTTCCCTATCTTTGTTCCTTTCTCCCTCCCTCTCTTTCTCCCTCTCTGCCTTTCTCCCGCCTTCCCTTTCTCCTTCCCTCTCCTTCTTCCTCCATTTCTCCCTCCCTCCCCTTCTCTCTCCCTTCCCTTCTCCCTCTCTCCCTCCATTCTTTCTCCATTTCTCCTTTATCCTTTCCTTCCTTTCTCCCTCCCTCCCCACTAACCTCTCTTTTTCCCTCACTTCCTACTAACCTCCCTTTCTTCTTCCTTCACTCCTTTTCTTTCCACCAACCTTACTTTCCCCCTCTCTTTCTCCCTCCCTGCCTCCATACCTCCCGTTATCTTTCCTCCCTCTCTTTCCCTTCGTCCTTCCCTCTAGCACGCCCTCCCTCCATCTCCCGTTATCTTTCCTCCCTCCATCTCCCCCTTCCATCCATTACTTCTTTCCATACCTCTCTTTTCTTCCTTTACTCCCTTTCTGTTTCTTCTATCCCTTCTTCGCTGTTCTTGGAAGAGAAAAGCACCAAAGAAGACATGATTACAACATACCTGATACTTCAAGGGAATGATGTGGTAGACAGATATAAACTGTTAACATTTTGATTAAATCAATTTTATCAAGTTCGTAAACAACAGTATTTGGTTGTTATATACAGTGGTATATAGTGTCATATACAGTGGTATATAGTGTTATATACAGTGGTATATAGTGTTATATACAGTGGTATATAATGTTATATACAGTGGTATATACAGTGTTATATACGGTGATGTATACGGTGCATAAGTTATTACTCTGCTTAAACAATTCTACCACTCGAGGAAATAATCACAACTAGTTCACAACTAACCCACACAACCGTGACTGTAACAACTTACAATTCACAAACTGGAGATAAATCTTCAGAGCAGCGTTTCTCAACTGGTGGGCCGCGACCCACTGGTGGGCCGCGACTCACTGGTGGGCCGTGAATCACTGGTGGGCCGCGACTCACTGGTGGGCCGCGACTCACTGGTGGGCCGCTACCCACTGGTGGGCCGCTACCCACTGGTGGGCCGCGGCTCACTGGTGGGCCGTGAATCACTGGTAGGCCGCGACTCACTGGTGGGCCGCGACCCACTGGTGGGCCGCGACCCACTGGTGGGCCGCGAATCACTGGTGAGCCACAAGTCACTGGGAAACTTATTTCTCCCGGCATTCTTGGTTTATTTTCCACCCACACCCTTTTCACTCATTTGGATTTAAACTTGTTTCCAGTGGATCATACAGCTGAGGACAGAACCTTGCGTACTGAGGAGGAAACTCAACTAATCGAATCATCAAATGGCATCAGTAGGGTACAACTGTGGCGGAAACTCCACCTGGGTACATTCCGGATTTCGGAAACCCATAAATATATCTTTCACAGCGAGCGCTCAAGTTCTTGTTGTCTTTCACTGCAGTTGTGTTAGTCAGGTTTTTTTATTCACATTTACCAAATATGAAAAGAGGAACAAACTGAAGTCATCTTTGACTGTCAGTCTGGTTTAGTGCTTCCTAATAATAATAATAATAATAATAATAATAATAATAATAATAATAATAATAATAATAATAATAATAATAAGAAGAAGAAGAAGAAGAAGAAGAAGACAATGAAGAAGAATCCTATTCAGCCTCTGCATTGTCCCAGGGAGACAACCTCGATGGTACTCTCTCTCTCTCTCTCTCTCTCTCTCGTCCATCACATTATTTTCCCTCTCCCACCGGATGTTTGTTTTATAGAGTTGTTTCGTGTGTGCTTTTTTTTACAGTTTACATGGTTAATGCACAAATAAGTCGCACATACGAGAGAGACCTATGACGACGTTTCGGTCAGACCCGGGCCATTTACAAGCCGTGGTTAAGTTATGTTACATTTCGTATAGGACAACATTGATGGACTGAACACGTCGACTCCAGGCTGAGGGACTGATTACCTCAAACTCCTCCTTCTCCTCCTCTCATCTTCCAACGTTCTTCTCTGTACTGGACTGAAGAAGCCACTGGCTGGCGAAACTTTTCAGCAATAAAGATTCCCAGATGTTACAAAAGCGATTCATTCCTCAGCTGCACAATTATGAAAACTCCTGCTTCGGAAAATTCTTAAGCCTACCCTGAACGTGATTAAGAATGGTACGTGGTAGACCGAAATATCGAATAGGGATTACTCTTTAATTTTTATGTTACCTGTGAGAAATATTACATGTAATCTCATCCTCACCACTCTGACTGAGTCAGTTCTCTTCAGCACACACAATTTTCATCTTTAAATCTTTATTTCACACCTATCCATAGAGTAAGCTTTCATTGGACCAACATAACGCTTCGTGTAGAGCTTCATCAAGTCATGGCTTTACAAAGTTTTACATTGAGTCAAACGTTGTCCTAATAAAAGCTTGTTCTGCAGGGTATGTGTCTTGCCTTCATTATTGATTACAGTAAGTTGAATGTCGAATTAGTACACCTAAGGATTTAATTACCGCTGAAGCTCGATCTCACTACGATCATTTGACTTCATTTAGGGCTGTCACAAGAAGGGAAGGAGTAGGTCGACCAGAGATCTAGTCTACTGGAGAGCATTTGTTCTTTTTTAAGTGGAAATGAATGTCAGTACAGTCTCGAAGATATCAAGAACATCACGAAAGATCTCTCTCTGGAGGTGAAGTGAGCATTTATTTTGGCAGGTATTTGAAAGATTTTATCATTAACATTGGAGGGACAACATATGCTGTTAAACATTACCAAACAATTCTACAGAGAAGAAGCTGAGGACTGTGGCTCCTGCTGTTATATACGTGATGACATACGAGGTAAAATGTGTGACTTCGTAACAGTAGAACAAGATTTTTGTAATACGATCCCACAGACACTCAGATGTTTTACTGAAAATGTCACAAGGAAAAAATAACGAATTTCTTCGAAACGTTTGAAGGAAGAAAGTCATGATAAGTCATGTTATTGCAGAATGACTAGAGTAGCAGGCCTATTGCAGTGTTCCTCGATTAGTGTGTTCTTATGTTACTAAAATCTCTTACCAATAGAAAAACTAACACTTGAAGAGTAAAAAAATAAGACATGTTTTCGTAGAAAGTATTATAATCAGTAGAGTGTAAGATGTTATCAGTACCAGAATGAGACCAGACTGTATGCAACTTTCACAGTTCAACTAGTCTGCAGATCTTAGGTATACGACATGTAATGTTTGTGAAGACAGCATTATTATTATAATCAAGGGGAGAGCTCTAAATCCGTAGGATTATACAGCGCCTGTGGGAGGATGTGGAAGATATTCAGGCTTAATTCAGGAAACTGGAGCACAGATCCAATTCCCTAGATGAAGAGCCCTTCACCAGCATCAAGGAGCAGCATCAGAGCAGGACTCTGAAACATAAATATCTTAGATAATACAAAAACAAACACTAAAAGAGATTGCAAATAACTTTGCTATTAATATTTAGATATCTGAAATCACGATTTAAGAAATCGTAATAACACGATTGCAAACAACACACGGAACGGATGTCGTTTCAACCCACAGAAGGTGAGTTTTAAGACTTACAGGCCAGAGCACTGGCCGAGTGGTTAACGCACTGGCTTTAGAGTTTTAAAACTCATCTTCCATAGGTTCAAACCCCACCCGTTCCGTGATTAGATCTCTGAAGCGTTGGAAGTGTAAGCAGCTTCTCCATCAACATGATAAAACAACTAGTATGTTATAACAAAAAATATATACTTATTAACCCACTGAAGTCTGTTAAATACTCTTTATGGCGTCTCTAAAACTTTCTTCTCTAGTACATGCAGGAGGAGCATGAGGTGCACAATAAACTAGTCTCTCAGAAGGGGTTAATTAAAATGTTTGACATGCTAGGAGCGGGACAAAAGGACATCACATGGAAGCTAAAGACACATGTGAAATACTAGAATGTTGGGAAAGAGTTCGTCGGTATCAGTGCGGTAGGAATAAGCTGGATAAAGAAGCGGTGGTAACCAACTCCTTACATAACTAATAGAGTAGGTATGACAGGGCACTAGAGACCAGGAATCAGCAACTCCAACTGAATGTGAATTAAGATACAATACGAAAATGAATCGGTGAGTGTACCGAGACCCACTCACTGAGAATTATAGAGAAATCTGCAAAGAACTAAACAAAAGATTACCGAATGTCTTCAGAGCAGAACAGGACACAGTGCCAAAACTACGTAAGGAAAAACAGCATTAAACTAAAGAACCTCAAAAAAAAAAAAAGCAAGGAGACAACAAAAGCCATGAAAAGGATCAGCAACCCTTAGAAAACGCTTGACCAGACCTTCAGTAAAACGTCAGAGACAAAAACATTAGAGATGTCAAACACCTATAAGAGAGGGAAACACTGAACTGCACAACATTATCCCTGATGAGCAATCATTGCCAGGTAACGGAAAAAAATAAAAAGGAGATTATTGTAACACTGACGACGTGAATTTCATATCAGAGCAACAGCAAGGATACAAAAAAAATAAATCACGATATCTTTTAAACCTATAACAGACTGGAGGACATTAAGAGTTAAAATGAGGGTGATCAAAAAGAAAAAAAAACATGGGAATGCCTGTATTATTAAAAAACAATTTATTTCTGTTACAGTGATCATATTGTACGAGAATAGTCTTCAAATTGTAGGATTTATTTATTTTTTTTTTAAGAACACTTTGCTTCCAAATCATACGATGGAAAAGTTACTGTCTAATATTCATGGTATTGCAGATGGACTATCAAAAAAGATATCAAAACAATTAATTAGTAACATGAGTTGTCATGTATACTTACGTGAAAACCAAAATGGCCAACACATTCCAAAAGTTTTTGTAAATTACTAATCAACATGCTTGTTCCATTATTTCTAGACTATAAGAAGCCCCTTTTGACAATAAAGACTACTTAGAAACTAGAAAAACAGGTTGGAAAGTATTAAATGTAAAAGAAAGAGCTATCTCAATGAGAGAAAACTGAATAATGAATCGAGACAATCACATTGGGCTTGTGCAAAAAGCGGGGCACCACAAGGACGTGTCTTAGGACCCACACTGTTCCTGGTGCGTGTTAACGACCCACCAGGAGCGATTGAAACATAAGTGTCAATGATCACAGGCGACTTGTGCGAACAAATAGTACAGATCAACAAGTCACTAGAGATAGGGGCAACACTCACTCTCAGTCACTCACATTCACTGTGTGTGTGTGTGTGTGTGTGTGTGTGTGTGTGTGTGTGTGTGTGTGTGTGTGTGTGTGTGTGTGTGTGTGTGTGTGTGTGTGTGTGTGTGTGTGTGTGTGTGTACTCACGTACTTGTGATTGTACGGGTTGAGTCACAGCTCCTGGCTTCGCCTCTTCGCTGGTCACTACTAGGTCCACTCTCTCCCTGCTCCATGAGCTTTATCGTACCGCTTCTTAAAGCTATGTATGGTTCCTGCCTCCACTACATCACTCAACAGATTGGTCCACGTCCTGACGTACACGAATGACTCCTTAGACGCTGAAACGCTATTCTCAGGTTTGGCAGGCGCCCAGATGCTGCAGCAGTTATTTAGTTGATGTGCCCCTTGTATGTGTTCGGTATGATACTCACCCCAAAATCTTTTACCTTGAGTGAGTTTTGCAGTCTTTGCAGTCTGCGGTCTTCTCTGTCCTTCCCCAAGCTTCGTAACTTGACACTTGCTGGGGTTAAACTCCAGGAGCCATTTGTCGGACCAGGTTTGCAGCCTCTCCAGACCCCTTTGTAGGCTTACCTGATCCTCGTTCGCTTGTATTCTCCTCACAGTCTGCGAAAAGGGACACCTCTGAATCTGTCCCTTCTGTCATGGCATTCACTTATACAAGAAACAGCACAGGACCTATGTCTGACCTTCGTGGAACCCCACTTGACACATGCACCCACTCTGACACCTCATCATAAACCTACACATGTTGTTTCATTCCTGTCAGATATTCTCCGATCCATTGCAGTACTTTCCCTGCTATTGCTGCCTGCTCTTCTAGCTTTTCTACCACTCTCTTCTGTGTTACTGTTTCGAAAGTCTTACAGTCCAGAAGACACAGTTCTATCCTGTCTTATTTCAGTTACTTTGTCGTAGAACTCCAGTAGGTTTTTGACACAGAATTTTCCTTCCTTGAAGCCATACTAGTTGTCAAGTATGAGCAAGTTCCTTTCTAGGTGCTCCACCATTCTTCTCCATAACTATACATGTCATATACTATCCAGGAGGCCTGGTCTCAGACCGGGCCGCGGGGGCGTTGACCCCCGGAACTCTCTCCAGGTAAACTCCAGGTAAACACTGGTCTGTAGTTTGGTGTTGCCTGTCTGTCTACTTTCTTTTAAATCTTGACTATGTTTACTGTCTTCCACACCTCAGGCAGTTGCCCTGTTTCGATAGACTGATTGAAGATTGTTGTTAGTGGTGCACAAAGTGTATCTGCTCCCTTTCTCAGTACCCAAGGAAAGATATTATCTTGGCTCACCACCTTCGCGGTATCTAGCTCCTCTAGCAGTTTCTTCCCCTCCTCCTTGGTTGTGTGCAATGTGTCCAGCACTTACTGGAGCACCCTATCACCTGAATCGTGAGCTGAGCTCCTCACATACTTCCTGGTCGTTCCTTGTGAGTTTCCCCCCTTCCGTCCTCAGCCTGATTACCTCGTCCTTGACAGTTGTTTTCCTCCTGATATGGTTCTATAACAACTTTGGGTGAGATTTGGCTTTTGATGCTATGTCATTCTCGAAGTGGTGCTGGACTTCTCTTCATATCCTGAGTTCTTTGCCTTCCATACTTTTTCCATACTCTAGCATACTTGGCTTTGGCCTCTTCACACCTCCTGGTAAACCATGGGCTCACTCTGATCTTCAGGTTGTTTTTGTTGCCTCTTGGCACAAACTCTTACCCACTGCACCTCATGCAGGAATTGCCTCGTACTCGTGTAGTCCTCTTTTTGGAAATCTGGCTTCTGCCATCCTTCTCGTACTGCTTCACTCTTCGTTGTTAATTCTACTATGTATGTGACACTCAGGACCACATGATCGCTAGTGTCTATGTAGAGGCCTCTTGTGTGTGATGTCCCCTTTGTTTGAACTGTTCAAGGTGAATACATAGTCCAGCTTGCTGGTTCATCGTTTTCTAGCACAGCCTCCAGCATCTTAGACCTCCATGTCTCTGGTCCCCCATGTGGCTCCAAATTTTCCCAGTCTTTTTATGGTTGAAATCCCCCGTGATGAGTAACTTTGCCCTGCTCATGTAGGCCGTTCTGGCCACCTCAGCAAGTGTGTCCACCATCGCCCTGTTGCTCTTATTGTATTCTTGTCTTGGCCTTCTGCTGTTCAGTGGTGGGTTGTTCATCATTGCTGTCATCACTTTTAGACTCCCAGTATGAAGTGTTCCTACTGTATAGTCTTCTGCTACACCTCCAACTAGTCCTCCCATCTTAAAACTCCATTAGATTTTTATGATTAGTGCAATTCCTCCTCCAATCTATTATCACCCCCGTGAACTTGATCTCTGTGCGCGCAATGATGTCCTGGGATGCCTCACTGATTCTTTCCTGACACTCCTCACTCTTATTTGTTATTCAACCTATGTTGGTGTACCATACCTTCAGCTTCATTTTTAAAACTGTATTCTGGAGTGGGAGGGGTTAGTACAGGCTGAGGGTGTGGTAGGCAGGTGTGGATATTATGGTAGGTTTCTGTTGTAGTGATATTAGTGTTGGGGGAGGACTGTGTGTATGAAGTGTGGCTTGGTTCTGATTATTGTGTTTGGTTGATGTGGGGTGGTAGGGGTTGAGGGGATGCTGTGGATGCTTCTATGGGTGGTTGTGTTTGTTGTTTCCCCTGAGGCTGCAGTTCCCTGTCTGTCAGTACCTGCTCTGACTTCCTTCCTGCCTCTGGTGCCTTACTCTTTCACTCAGTTGTTTCCTTTCCTTTTGTGTTCTGTCGTGGTTGAGGTACACATGCTGGTATTTTGGGGGGAGCCCTTTAACAGTGATTTCTGCTGCAGAATCTTGTTTCATACTATTTCTCTCTTGAATGTCAATTTGAATGGGCAGTTCTAGTCCCTCGAGTACCACCCAAGTCTGAAAATTTGTCAGTTGGGTCGTGTCCTCTCCTGTTACTGCAATGATGCTCTCAATCTCTTTGACCTCCCTTTGTGCATGTGTGTGTGCAGTAATTATCAGTTGTAAAGGCACATGTCAATAAATAGTTGGCCTGTTTTGTGTGAGTGTGTGTGTGCCAGTCTCTCTCTCTCTCTCTCTCTCTCTCTCTCTCTCTCTCTCTCTCTCTCTCTCTCTCTCTCTCTCTCTCTCTCTCCCTCTCTTTCTCTGTCAGCCCCACCATTATCCTCTTAAGACCAACTGTGAGTTATGACATGAATACCAACGTGGTCCCTCTCACTACCACACACTGTGGTAACACGTCTACACGTGAAGATAACAGATCACTCAACTAATAAATACCACCCATAAACAGCGCCCTCTGCAATGTTAGGACTCCACGAGGCGGCGAAGTTCGTAAGGAGAACTGCGAGAAATATTACTCATGACACGAAAATTTCCTTGCATGATGCACCTTTCAGCAGAGCTTTCGGTCATGTGTCTGAGACCTTCCACTGGTATATTTGTCCGCCCCTTTGAGAGGGTTAGCCCGCCTTTTTAACAATTTATAAATCACATCATGAACTGAGTTGTGGTTAGGATGGTCATTTGAATTGTTACTCCTGTGCACGTCTCACAAGACAGCCACTGAGTAAGTTATGGTGGATGAGTTTCCTTCTTCGCGGGAGACAGTAGAAGTCATAAAAAAGACGTATGTATCTTTAAAGATGAAGAAATAGAGACAGCATCAAAATGTATTCATATCCATAAACACATACATCACAAACTTGATATTTCAAAACAATGATTTTGTACGTTCAGTAACGAGATATATATATATATATCTATATATATATATATATATATATATATATATATATATATATATATATATATATATATATATATATATATATATATATATATATATATATATATATATATATATATATAAAATAAGAAAATAAAATAATAAGAAAATAAAACCAAGAACAAAAATGCTTTTATTAAAAATGTATATCCATAAAATATTTACAATTACGGAGGTCACCAGTATTTAGTAAAGCCTCCTTCGGGTGTGGTAATATAGAAGAAAAGATTTGTGTATCCAAAAGAGTTTTACTGTCTTTCCAGTCTGAATCCAGACGGAAGTTCTATTCTGGGAAAAAAATCAGTATGTGAGGAATCTCTAGCTTCCTGGAAAGCATTTTCTGGAGGGAAGGGGAAAATTAGGCCAATTCATTAGAATCTCCAGCCCCTTGCAAATATATTAAAAAAAATGATAAAGGAGTTATTAATACACAAAAAAAAATTCTTCCCAAGAGGAATAATTGAGGAGTCACAATGTAAAGATTGTATGGATTACCTCGAAGGAAGTAATGTTGAGGAACAGGAACACACGAAGGAAGTAATGTTGAGGAACAGGAACACACGAAGGAAGTAATGTTGAGGAACAGGAACACACGAAGGAAGTAATGTTGAGGAACAGGAACACACGAAGGAAGTAATGTTGAGGAACAGGAACACACGAAGGAAGTAATGTTGAGGAACAGGAACACACGAAGGAAGTAATGTTGAGGAACAGGAACACACGAAGGAAGTAATGTTGAGGAACAGGAACACACGAAGGAAGTAATGTTGAGGAACAGGAACACACGAAGGAAGTTGAGGAACAGGAACACACGAAGGAAGTAATGTTGAGGAACAGGAACACACGAAGGAAGTAATGTTGAGGAACAGGAACACACGAAGGAAGTAATGTTGAGGAACAGGAACACACGAAGGAAGTAATGTTGAGGAACAGGAACACACGAAGGAAGTAATGTTGAGGAACAGGAACACACGAAGGAAGTAATGTTGAGGAACAGGAACACACGAAGGAAGTAATGTTGAGGAACAGGAACACACGAAGGAAGTAATGTTGAGGAACAGGAACACACGAAGGAAGTAATGTTGAGGAACAGGAAGGAAGTAATGTTGAAGAACACACACGAAGGAAGTAATGTTGAGGAACAGGAACACACGAAGGAAGTAATGTTGAGGAACAGGAACACACGAAGGAAGTAATGTTGAGGAACAGGAACACACGAAGGAAGTAATGTTGAGGAACAGGAACACACGAAGGAAGTAATGTTGAGGAACAGGAACACACGAAGGAAGTAATGTTGAGGAACAGGAACACACGAAGGAAGTAATGTTGAGGAACAGGAACACACGAAGGAAGTAATGTTGAGGAACAGGAACACACGAAGGAAGTAATGTTGAGGAACAGGAACACACGAAGGAAGTAATGTTGAGGAACAGGAACATACGAAGGAAGTAATGTTGAGGAACAGGAACACACGAAGGAAGTAATGTTGAGGAACAGGAACACACGAAGGAAGTAATGTTGAGGAACAGGAACACACGAAGGAGGTAATGTTGAGGAACAGGAACACACGAAGGAAGTAATGTTGAGGAACAGGAACACACGAAGGAAGTAATGTTGAGGAACAGGAACACACGAAGGAAGTAATGTTGAGGAACAGGAACACACGAAGGAAGTAATGTTGAGGAATAGGAACACACGAAGGAAGTAATGTTGAGGAACAGGAACACACGAAGGAAGTAATGTTGAGGAACAGGAACACACGAAGGAAGTAATGTTGAGGAACAGGAACACACGAAGGAAGTAATGTTGAGGAACAGGAACACACGAAGGAAGTAATGTTGAGGAACAGGAACACACGAAGGAAGTAATGTTGATGAACAGGAACACGAAGGAAGTAATGTTGAGGAACAGGAACACACGAAGGAAGTAATGTTGAGGAACAGGAACACACGAAGGAAGTAATGTTGAGGAACAGGAACACACGAAGGAAGTAATGTTGAGGAACAGGAACACACGAAGGAAGTAATGTTGAGGAACAGGAACACACGAAGGAAGTAATGTTGAGGAACAGGAACACACGAAGGAAGTAATGTTGAGGAACAGGAACACACGAAGGAAGTAATGTTGAGGAACAGGAACACACGAAGGAAGTAATGTTGAGGAACAGGAACACACGAAGGAAGTAATGTTGAGGAACAGGAACACACGAAGGAAGTAATGTTGAGGAACAGGAACACACGAAGGAAGTAATGTTGAGGAACAGGAACACACGAAGGAAGTAATGTTGAGGAACAGGAACACACGAAGGAAGTAATGTTGAGGAACAGGAACACACGAAGGAAGTAATGTTGAGGAACAGGAACACACGAAAGGAAGTAATGTTGAGGAACAGGAACACACGAAGGAAGTAATGTTGAGGAACAGGAACACACGAAGGAAGTAATGTTGAGGAACAGGAACACACGAAGGAAGTAATGTTGAGGAACAGGAACACACGAAGGAAGTAATGTTGAGGAACAGGAACACACGAAGGAAGTAATGTTGAGGAACAGGAACACACGAAGGAAGTAATGTTGAGGAACAGGAACA
Organism: Cherax quadricarinatus; assembly: GCF_038502225.1. Lineage (NCBI taxonomy): Eukaryota > Metazoa > Arthropoda > Malacostraca > Decapoda > Parastacidae > Cherax > Cherax quadricarinatus. Next base: position 38,525,514 of record NC_091311.1, on the reverse strand, counting down.
CACGAAGGAAGTAATGTTGAGGAACAGGAACACACGAAGGAAGTAATGTTGAGGAACAGGAACACACGAAGGAAGTAATGTTGAGGAACAGGAACACACGAAGGAAGTAATGTTGAGGAACAGGAACACACGAAGGAAGTAATGTTGAGGAACAGGAACACACGAAGGAAGTAATGTTGAGGAACAGGAACACACGAAGGAAGTAATGTTGAGGAACAGGAACACACGAAGGAAGTAATGTTGAGGAACAGGAACACACGAAGGAAGTAATGCTGAGGAACAGGAACACACGAAGGAAGTAATGTTGAGGAACAGGAACACACGAAGGAATATATATATATATATATATATATATATATATATATATATATATATATATATATATATATATATATATATATATATATATATATATATATATATATATATATATATATGTACATTATTTTTATTAACACATCGGCCGTTTCCCACCAAGGCAGGGTGGCCGGAAAAAGAAAAAAACTTTCATCATCATTCACTCCATCACTGTCTTGCCAGAGGTGTGCTTTACATTACAGTTATAAAACTGCAACATTAACACCCCTCCTTCAGAGTGCAGACACTGTACTTTCCATCTCCAGGACTCAAGTCCGGCCTGCCGGTTTCCCTGAATCCCTTCATAAATGTTACTTTGCTCACACTCCAACAGCACGTCGGGTATTAAAAACCATATGTCTCCATTCACTCCTATCAAATACGCTCATGCACGCTTGCTGGAATTCCAAGCCCCTCGCACACAAAACCTCCTTTACCCCCTCCCTCCAACCCTTCTTAGGCCGACCCCTACCCCTCCTCCCCTCCACTACAAATTTATACACTCTCGAAGTCATTCTGCTTTGTTTCATTCTCTCTACATGTCCGAACCACCTCAACAACCCCTCCTCAGCCCTCTGGATAATAGTTTTGGTAATCCCACACCTTCTCCTAATTTCCAAACTATGTATTCTCTGCATTATGTTCACGCCACACATTGCCCTCAGACATGACATCTCCACTGCCTCCAGCCTTCTCCTCGTTTCAACATTCAGCACCCATGTTTCACACTCATACAAGAGTGTTGGTACAAGTATACTCTCATACATTCTCCTCTTTGCTTCCACGGACAAAGTTCTTTGTCTCCATAGGACAAGCCACCGGGGGGGGGGAATCTTTAGTTCATGTACTTTCCCACTACTCAATCCGTCATCAGGAGCTGTGCAATGTTGTAAGGGAGCAACCAAAGCAGGGAGAGAGGTTTCAGAGTAGCGTAGGTGACACCGGCCACGGTGGCCGGTGTCACCTACCCTACTCTGAGACCTCTCTCCCTGCTTTGGTTGCTCCCTTGTATGATTGCACAGCTCCTGATGACGGACTGAGAACTGTGAAAGTACTTGAGCTAAAGATTTCTACCCCAATCCCCCGTGGCTTGACCTGCATAGTTAAGATCGCCCACCTGCGGTTGTTTGCATATATATATATATATATATATATATATATATCTATATATATATATATATATATATATATATATATATATATACAAACACAGATCTCTGGCTGAAGGAGACTCGAACCTACGAACCTTGGAACAAGGTACGCAGTGCTATACCAAACTCACCACACTGGACCAATACCTTGGAGTCCAGCTTGCGCTAGACTTTGATCCAAGGCAGCCAGCTTTCATGGAGAAGGCTTACAGCTTTTCATCTCATCCCCTGCATGCATCAGCCTTACAAGAGATTTTAACAATGCAAGGAATTCGCGCAAGCTGGACTCTAAGGTATTAGTCCAGTGTGGTGAGTTTGGTATAGCACTGCGTACCTTGTTCCAAGGCTCGTAGGTTCGAGTCTCCTTCGGTCTGAGATTAGTGTTTGTGAAATATATATATATATATATATATATATATATATATATATATATATATATATATATATATATATATATATATATATATATATATATATATATATATATATATATATATATATATATATATATATATATATATATATATATATATATATATATATATATATATATATATATATATATATATGATGGGGTCTGCCTCTGGTGTAAATTGTGGGACTCATAGCCTCGGAGAAGTGGATAAAAAGGCTTCAAGGAAGAATATTTGGATTTCTTCCTGAAGCCGTTTGAATATTCCACTTCCCCTACCACCCCATCTTTTCATTCCTTTTTACCAATAGGAATATTTTACTACATAATATGGTACAGAAAATATAAAAGATGCATGTTGATATAAAGGTGGCATATACAGTACATGTTGTTACGTGTGTATCACCGATTATAAGGCGAAAATCTCATCCAGCTCCTCAGAGCTGGGGCGTGTGCCCAAAATGCAGCCGCACTGAACCGCTGGAACAGAAAACTAGCCCTGGGATTCCTAGTTACCCTGATGAGTCTTTTTTCCAGCTCCTTATGGAATTTAGATGCATTCTTTCCCCATGAGCCAAGGGTCTCTGAGCCTATGGGAACAAACATGTAATGATGGGCAAGTTCTCCATATTTTCTAGACTTTTGGGTCTCCCTGAAACTGGCAGCTGCCCCTCCTTCTTCCCTGGTGTATTGGAGATAGGTATCAGCCACGGTAGATGCACATGTATAGTCCCACACCACCTGCTTCCCGTCTGTCCAGGCTTGAAGGGTGATACCATCTGGACGCTTCTGGCTGCCATCAGATCTACATAGCTGGGGTGGCTCCCTTACTGCTGGGCATCCGGCTGTTGTGAGGATCCTCACCCGAATCAGTCTGCTGCTTCACTGCCACAAATACACCTGTGTTCGGCGAGAATAGGGGCGGCAAGTCGAAGGGCAACACCAATGCGGATATATATATATATATATATATATATATATATATATATATATATATATATATATATATATATATATATATATATATATATATATATATATATATATATATATATATATATATATATATATATATATATATATATATATATATATATATATATATATATATATATATATATATATATATATATATATATATATATATATATATATATGTCGTGCCGAATATGTAAAACTGTTCAATTAGCAAGAACTCATTTAAAATTAAGTCCTTTCTAAAATTTTCTCTTATACGTTTAAAGATATATTTTTTTCATTAATGTTAATGTAAAAAATTTTAATTTTGCACCAAAAGAATCTTAGAAAACTTACCTAACCTTATTATAACAAGAGTAATTTATTTTAGCCTAACCCAACTAAATATATTTTAGATTTGTTTGCAGTAATTTAATACTAAACAATCACAATCAAATATATTTTTTTTCGTTAGGTTCAGAATGATTTTGGCGAAATTATTGCATACACAAATTTTCACTTGTCCTATATGGCAAGATGAGCGTTGCTATTTAAGCCAAGATATATATATATATATATATATATATATATATATATATATATATATATATATATATATATATATATATATATATATATATATATATAAATATATATATATATATATATATATATATATATATATATATATATATATATATATATATATATATATATATATATATATATATATATATATATATATATATATATACTACAGTAACGAAGCAATATTGATGCTTAGAGTCTAAGCTTTTTTTTTAATTTAATATTAGGAAGAAAAATACTACCTCTAAAGCGCGTAGAGCGCGTACAGCTCGTAGAGCAACTCACATTTTCAATGCGTACTAAAATTCTGATCTCAAAATAAATTTAACCCGAAGAGAACTTGGAGAAACGAGATGTTACCATTTGTGGGAAGAAATGACTGTCAGATCTAATTCTGGATGGAAACGGATAAAGAGACCTAATTATGTTTCATGGGATGTAATTCTCTAGTAATTGGTGACTGAGATCAAATTCGCTCAAGAAGGGCGTGAGAAGGTGTAAAAATATAATACACCACGGGGTGTTTCTGGACACCACGTGTCCACAAACACCCCGTGTCCTCAGACACCATGTGTTCCGCTCCTATTTATGGTCAATATCGATCAGGACAGATGGAAAGGGGTATAGTGGCGTGGGTATGCATGCAGGACCGCTTGCACGACTGGACTCAGGGCATGACTGGGGCAAGGTAGAACCTGGGAGTGGGGGAGACTAAGGGTGGCGGGAGGCAGGGAGGAACGTAGGGCAGCGGGTGCTGGGGAGATGAGCGGGTAGTGGGCAGGTAAAAAAAAAATAGAAGTACGCACCTTAGCTTCAGTGGGAAAGGGGACGGTCGACAGAAGGGGCGGGGGGTAATTGTCACTTCCTTGTTTTTCCTCAGTAGTTTTTCGAGTTTTCTGACCACAGGAAATTCTACAACCTCTGCCTCTGGATTGCCACACAGGTATACAATTTACCAGGTAGATATCACAAGACTGTACGGTGGGTATGGGTATCTATGATATAAGGGGTTGGTATGGGTTTCTATAACATGAAAGGTTGGTATGGGTGTCTGACATGAGAGGTGGGTATGGGTGTCTATGACATGAGAGGTGGGTATGGGTTTCTATGACATGAGAGGTGGGTATGGGCGTTTAAAACAAAAAGAGTATGAGGTGGGTGAAGGGTGCCTTAGATAAGTATGGGGTTGTAAGGGAGGTCAGTAATGGAAGAAGAATGTGAGGAATGTGTGAGTCATCTGATCCGAGGATCTTCGGTCCTACACACATACTTTGTCTGGACACTTTCCTTTGTGTTTCGTGGAGCGCTAACCCATGTTTGGTTACTCAGCACTAGTAGTGGTGGAGGCTCGATCCTCCGTTTGATAATTGCGGCCCTGTCTCTAATCTTTCAAGCTGCTGGTGATAGCATGTCAGGCCACTGATAGCAAGGAGGAAATACGTTGTTCTTGGGTTAGTGTTGACTATTAACCTGATGGTTGTGCTGTTGTAGTTATAGTTGTAGTTATAGTTATAGTTATAGTTATTGGGAGAAGTTTGGTGTCATTCTAACGTATTGTGGCAGAGCCTGTAACCTGGTTGTTCATAAAGCCTATCTTTGAAGCCACTCGTTTATCAGTGTTATTTCCACATATATTTGTACCCAAGCCTCACCCCTAGCAAGAATTTTCTGATCTTTTCTTAGTGAATCATAGTTCTCTTTATATTTCTTGCTATCTGGAACTGTATTATCTTAGTAATTTGTAGTCGTGCTTTGTACAAAATGTCCGACCTCTTGTCATTATTTTTCAAAAACATCTGTGTAACGATGGTGTCTCTTGTGTAAGTTGTCTCATAGACGAGGCAGGTTATATTAACATCTTTTAGTTCTGCTGCTTGTTTGATCAGCTGGTCTACACAGACTTTAATGTGAAGATGATCAAATTAGCGTAGTATTGTACAGTTTAGTTTATAAAAGATGGAGTCCACCTTTATTGTAAATTGTGGAGACCCATAACCTCGGAGAAATAGACGAGAAGGTTACGAGGATAAACTGGGCTTCTTTCTGAAGCAGTTTGAATATTCAACTTTCCCTACCACCCCATTCTTTTGTTAGTTCACCCATAGATATATTTTATTACATTGAGGCGAAGGCCACTGCTGAGGACAGGAGTACAGGAGATGGAACAGCTGAAGAAGAGAATAAGAAACAATCGAAGACAGAAAGGATAATTAATGTAATGTAATATAATGCAACATAATATAGTGTAATAAAAACATGGTTCATTTTCTAACGAGTGTTGTAGGTGTCAATATGACCTCTGTAAGATCTTAGGTGCTGTCACTGACTACATTTGTATTCCTGTCGTTCTCGTATTTTTTCCTATTTGTAAGGCTAATGAAGCTATCAACACTCTCAGTGACTGTTGTAGGTGCTCAATCATATACTATCGTATTACATACACGTCATATACACATAAAGGAACTATGGTGTTACATATCATGCACAGGTTAACGAACCCTGGCGTTACATCCACGTCATGCACATGTAAATGAAGTATCGTGTTTCTACTATGTCTCTTTTTTTACCACACCGTCCGTCTCCCACCAAGATAGAATGACCCTAAATGTGAAGGAAACATTCTCCATCATTTATTAAAGATCTGCTTTGCCAGAAGTAAACACACTTCCCAATTCGAATGTCCGTCTTAACTTCAACATCCCCGCTCATTCTGAGTGTAAGCACTGTACATCTAAACTCCAAGACTCGAGTCCTGTCAACTGGTTTCCCAGAATCCTTTCAACAGCATGCCAAAGCCTAAAATCTCTTGATTCCACTGAGTCTCATTTAGCATGCTCACACATACCTGCTAGATGCTTAAACTCCTAGCACTTAAAACAAAAACAAAAATCTTCACATCCTATCTCCAACCCTTCCTGGAAGGATCTTTACCTCCCCTTCCTTCCATCCCAGATTTATACGCCCTCTTGGCCATCCTCTTCTACTCCTGCCTCTCCAAATGCCCAAACCACTACAATCCCTCCTCCATCCTCTGATTTTTATCTTACGTAATTCTTCACTGCCTTCTCATTTCTATGCTCCGAGTTTTTTTTTTTTTTTTGCATAATATTCACACCACATGACATTTGCACTGCCTCCACCTCTCCCATTGTACATTCCAAGCTTATACTTATATTTATAAAGTCAGTTGATACTACTTTACTCTGGCACATATACCTTTTTTTCCTCATAGATAAACTTCTTTCCACAGATGCCTCAACATTTCATTCACCTTTTCTCGCAGTCTGTTCTATGGTTATCTCGTCTTTCATAGACTCTTAGCAGTCACGTCTACTTTCAAATGTATAATTCCATTAACATCCGCCAAACTCTCTCCCTACTATTTGATATCCAGCGTCATCGACAGACAGCAACTGTGACGGCTTAAACATCGTGATAAGTGCGTTATTCTTTGATCATACACTTCTCCCTAACATCTTCCAGTTCCTTGGAAAAAGGGCTCCTTACTAATATCGATAACCTCCCATGAGGGGAAAGCAACCTAGAGAATGAGAAAAGGTGTTCAAAAGGATGAAGGTATCTATGATGGTGAGAGACGAAGTATCGGGAAGAGCGAAAGTAACCAGCGGGGTCCCATAAAGATTCCCACCGGGATCCACAATGCTTTTGGTGTGCGTGTGTTTGTGTGTAAACGATCTGTCATGAGGAATAGAATCGTACATGTCAGTGCATGTAAACGATGCAGTAATGATAAAAACAAACTGACGAACAGTACAAAAAACCGCAGACGATCTTAACAGATCGCATTAATGCTAATAACATAGTTGCTATATTTTAGTCACAGTAAATGGAATAATAATGGGAATAGGAGGACTAGATATAATAAGGATAAATATAATACTCACACGACTTGATAGGATGAACAGTGAAAGATTGTTCAAGAGGCGGAAAACAGGAACACAAGGGCACAGTTAAAAGGTAAAGAAACAATTGAGTCAAAGGGAGATACACACACACACACACACACACACGCGCACACACACACACACACACACACACACACACACACACACACACACACACACACACACACACACACACACACACACACACAAGGAGATCGATTGGGAGAACTTGGGCCCACATGGGGGCCAAGATACATGGAGGGCTAAGATGATGGAGGTGGTACTGGAAAACTTCATGTGCCAACACGTAAGGGACACTACAAGAGAGAGAGGAGAGGATGAACCAGCAAGGCTGGACTTAGTATTCACCTTGAGTAGTGCAGATATCGAGGACATCACATATGAAAGACCCCTTGGGGCCAGTGACCATGTGGTTTTAAGCTTCGAATACACAGTAGAGCTACAAGTGGAGGGAGAAGCAGGAAGGCCAGGACGAATGAAGCCAAACTACAAGAAAGGGGACTACACAGGAATGAGGAACTACCTGAACGGGGTTCAGTAGGACAGAGAACTGGCAGGGAAGCCAGTTAATGAGATGATGGAATATGTAGCAACAAAATGCAAGGAGGCTGAGGAGAGGTTTGTACCCAAGGGTAACAGGAATAATGAAAAAGCCAGGATGAGCCCATGGTTTACCCAAAGGTGCAGGGAGGCAAAAACCAAGTGTGCTAGGGAATGGAAGAAATATAGAAGGCAAAGGACCCAGGAGAATAAGGAGAACAGTCGTAGAGCCAGAAACGAATATGCACAGATAAGAAGGGAGGCCCAAAGACAATATGAAAATGACATAGCAGCGAAAGCCAAATCTGACCCGAAACTGTTGTACAGCCACATCAGGAGGAAAACAACAGTCAAGGACCAGGTAATCAGGCTAAGGAAGGAAGGAGGAGAGACAACAAGAAATGACCGTGAAGTATGTGAAGAACTCAACAAGAGATTCAAAGAAGTGTTCACAGAGGAGACAGAAGGAGCTCCAGAAAGACGGAGAGGTGGGGCACACCACCATGTGCTGGACACAGTGCACACAACCGAGGAAGAAGTGAAGAGGCTTCTGAGTGAGCTAGATACCTCAAAGGCAATGGGGCCAGATAACATCTCCCCATGGGTATTGAGAGAGGGAGCAGAGGCGCTATGTGTACTCCTAACAACAATATTCAATACATCTATCGAAACAGGGAGATTGCCTGAGGCATGGAAGACAGCAAATGTAGTCCCAATCTTTAAAAAAGGAGACAGACATGAAGCATTAAACTACAGACCAGTGTCACTGACATGTATAGTATGCAAAATCATGGAGAAGATTATCAGGAGAAGAGTGGTGGAACACCTAGAAAGGAACGATCTCATCAACAGCAGCCAACATGGTTTCAGGGACGGGAAATCCTGTGTCACAAACCTACTGGAGTTCTATGACATGGTGACAGCAGTAAGACAAGAGAGAGAGGGGTGGGTGGATTGCATTTTCTTGGACTGCAAGAAGGCGTTTGACACAGTTCCACACAAGAGATTGGTGCAAAAACTGGAGGACCAAGCAGGGATAACAGGGAAGGCACTACAATGGATCAGGGAATACTTGTCAGGAAGACAGCAGCAAGTCATGGTACGTGGCGAGGTGTCAGTGGGCACCTGTGACCAGCGGGGTCCCGCAGGGGTCAGTCCTAGGACCAGTGCTGTTTCTGGTATTTGTGAACGGCATGACGGAAGGAATAGACTCTGAGGTGTCCCTGTTTGCAGATGACGTGAAGTTGATGAGAAGAATTCACTCGATCGGAGACCAGGCAGAACTACAAAGGGATCTGGACAGGCTGCAGACCTGGTCCAGCAATTGGCTCCTGGAGTTCAATCCCACCAAGTGAAAAGTCGTGAAGATTGGGAAAGGGCAAAGAAGACCGCAGACGGAGTACAGTCTAGGGGGCCAGAGACTACAAACCTCACTCAAGGAAAAAGATCTTGGGGTGAGTATAACACCAGGCACATCTGAAGCGCACATCAACCAAATAACTGCTGCAGCATATGGGCGCCTAGCAAACCTCAGAACAGCATTCCGACATCTTAATAAGGAATCATTCAGGACCCTGTACACCGCGTACGTTAGGCCCATATTGGAGTATGCGGCACCAGTTTGGAACCCACATCTAGCCAAGCACGTGAAGAAACTAGAGAAAGTGCAAAGGTTTGCAACAAGACTAGTCCCAGAGCTAAGAGGTATGTCCTACGAGGAGAGGTTAAGGGAAATCAACCTGACGACACTGGAGGACAGGAGAGATAGGGGGGGGGGCATGATAACGACATACAAAATACTGAGAGGAATTGACAAGGTGGACAAAGACAGGATGTTCCAGAGATTGGACACAGTAACAAGGGGACACAGTTGGAAGCTGAAGACACAGATGAATCACAGGGATGTTAGGAAGTATTTCTTCAGCCACAGAGTAGTCAGTAAGTGGAATAGTTTGGGAAGCGATGTAGTGGAGGCAGGATCCATACATAGCTTTAAGCAGAGGTATGATAAAGCTCACGGCTCAGGGAGAGTGACCTAGTAGCGATCAGTGAAGAGGCGGGGCCAGGAGCTCGGACTCGACCCCGCAACCTCAACTAGGTGAGAGTACACACACACACACACACACACACACACACACACACACACACACACACACACACACACACACACACACACACACACACACACGACACAGATGAATCACAGGGATGTTAGGAAGTATTTCTTCAGCCACAGAGTAGTCAGTAAGTGGAATAGTTTGGGAAGCGATGTAGTGGAGGCAGGATCCATACATAGCTTTAAGCAGAGGTATGATAAAGCTCACGGTTCAGAGGGAGTGACCTAGTAGCGATCAGTGAAGAGGCGGGGCCAGGAGCTCGGACTCGACCCCCGCAACCTCAACTAGGTGAGTACAACTAGGTGAGTACAACTAGGTGAGTACACACACACTCATACACACACACCATGTCAAGGAATTAGAGAAAGTGCAAAAGTTTGCAACAAGGATAGCTCCAGAGCTAAGAGTAATGTCCTACGAAGAAAAATTGAGGGAAATCGGCCTGACGACACTGGTGGACAGGAGAGTTAAGGGAGACATGATAACGACATACAAAATACTGCGTGGAATAGATAAGTGGACAGAGACAGGATGTTCCAGAGAGGGGACACACAAACAAGGGGTCACAATTGGAAGTTGAAGATTCAGATGAGTCAAAGGGAAGCTAGGAAGTATTTCTTCAGTCATAGAGTTGTCAGTGATGTATTGGAAGCAGAAACCATACATAGCTTTAAGACGAGGTATGATAAAGCTCATGGAGCAGGGAGAGAGAGGACCTAATACCGATCAGTGAAGAGCCGGGACCAGGAGCTGAGTCTCGACCCCTGCAACCACAAATAGGCGAGTACACATACACATACACACACACACACACACACACACACACACACACACACACACACACACACACACACACACACACACACACACACATGAGGCACTAAACTACAGACCTGTATCACTAACGTGTATAGTATGCAAGGTCATGGAGAAGATCATCAGGAGGAGAGTGGTGGGGCACCTGGAAAGAAACAAGTGTATAATTGACAACCAGCACGGTTTCAGGGAAGGAAAATCCTGTGTCACAAACCTACTAGAGTTTTATGACAAGGTGACAGAAGTAAGACAAGAGAGAGAGGGGTGGATCGACTGCGTATTTTTGGACTGCAAGAAGGCCTTCGACACAGTTCCTCACAAGAGGTTACTGCAAAAGCTAGAGGACCAGGCACACATAACAGGAAAGGCACTGCAATGGATCAGAGAATATCTGACAGGGAGGCAACAACGAATCATGGTACGCGACGAGGTGTCAGAGTGGGCGCCTGTGACAAGCGGGGTTCCACAGGGATCAGTCCTAGGACCTGTGCTGTTCTTGGTATACGTGAACGACATAACGGAAGGGATAGACTCAGAAGTGTCCTTGTTTGCAGATGATGTGAAGTTAATGAGAAGAATCGAATCGGACGAGGATCAGGCAGGACTACAAAGAGACCTGGACAGGCTACAAGCCTGGTCCAGCAACTGGCTCCTTGAATTTAACCCTGCCAAATGCAAAGTCATGAAGATTGGGTAAGGGCAAAGAAGACCGCAGACACAATGTAGTTTAGATGGCCAAAGACTGCAAACCTCACTCAAGGAAAAAGATCTGGGAGTGAGTATAACACCGAGCATATCTCCTGAGGCGCACATCAATCAGATAACTGCTGCAGCATACGGGCGCCTGGCAAACCTACGGATAGCGTTCCGATACCTCAGTAAGGATTCGTTTAAGACTCTGTATACCATCTACGTCAGGCCCATACTGGAGTATGCAGCACCAGTTTGGAATCCACACCTAGTCAAGCACGTCAAGAAATTAGAGAAAGTGCAAAGGTTTGCAACAAGACTAGTCCCAGAGCTACGGGGATTGTCCTATGAAGAAAGGTTGAGGGAAATCGGCCTGACGACACTGGAGGCCAGGAGGGTCAGGGGAGACATGATAACGACATATAAAATACTGCGCGGAATAGACGAGGTGGACAAAGACGGGATGTTCCAGAGATGGGACACAGACACAAGAGGTCACAATTGGAAGTTGAAGACTCAGATGAATCAAAGGATGTTAGGAAGTATTTCTTCAGTCATAGAGTAGTCAGGCCATGGAATAGCCTAGAAAGTGATGTGGTGGAGGCAGGAACCATACATAGTTTTAAGGCGAGGTATGATAGAGCTCATGGGGCAGGGAGAGAGAGGACCTAGTAGCAATCAGCGAAGAGGCGGGGCCAGGAGCTGTGACTCGACCCCTGCAACCACAAATAGGTGAGTACAAATAGGTGAGTACACACACACACACACACAGTAAGGAATCGTTCAAGACTGTACACCGTGTACATCAGGCCCATATTGGAGTATGCAGCACCTGTATGGAACCCACGCCAAGTCAAGCACGTCAAGAATTTTGAGAAATTGCAAAGGTTTGCAAAGGGAAATCAAACTGCTTACACTGGAGGACAGGAGGGATGAGGAGGACATGATAAAGACATATAAAATACTGAGAGGAATTGACGATAGGATAAGGACAGGATGTTTCAGAGATGTGACACAGCAACAAGAGGTCATAACTGGAAGCTGAAAAACTTAAATGAGTCACAGGGGTGTTTGGAAGTATTTTTTCAGTCATAGAGTTGTCAGGATGTGGAACAATCTGGAGAGTGATGTAGTGGAGGCAGGATCCTCACATAGCTTTAAGAAGAGATACAATAAAGTTCACGGAGCAGGGAGAAAGTGGACCTAGTAGCAACCAGCGAAGAGGTGGGGCCAAGAGCTATGAATCAACCCCTGCAACGAAAATGGGTGAGTTGTTGGGAAGTGGAATGACCTCGACGAGAAATTGGCGGATGCAGGCTCCATACACATTTTTAAGAGCAGGAAAGGTAGGACCCACGAGACTAGGAGGGAGCTAATGTGGCAAGCGGAAAGTTGAGAGGCTGGGGCCAGGAGCTATTAATCGACCCCTGCAACCACATATAGGCGAGGACAGTGGAAAATCATCTGCGACCAGGAGGTTCCATCCCAGCGCCCACCTGGTGAGTGATCAGCCTTTGTTACTACCCCAGACACCACCAATTACTAACAAATCACCCAGCAGTTTTTGCCCGCCGACGAGATTAATCCCAGTCGTCTGTGTGTCATTAGTCCCTTACGGGATCCTGCCCAAGTTATGACAGGTACAGTAATGTCAGCAGTCTCATGAGCGAGCCTGTGAAGTCTTGTTTTTTAAGTGGGATGAACCGGCTTCTAGATTAATTCAGACTGGACTGTAGAAGGTTTCTGGGATGAATATAGACGGGTCTGAGGTATGTTGGTGGATCTCTGCCTGGTGTTATAAACAGAGGCTCGATCCTTCTTTCAAGGATTGACTCACGGACCTCCCAGGCAGGAGATGCGTGTGTCACCAGTAGGCCGTGGAGATTGAGGGATCAAACACCAAGCCGCGATTACCAGTCGGATTATCGAGCCTCTGCGAAGCCTTTAGCTGGATAACCCACACAGATTTATCCCTTTTTGAAATACCACAAATCCTGTGGTCGGTGTTGCTTTTATGATTATATATGGCTCTTTGGATTGAAGGGATGGGTTTGGGGGCTATTACGGACCGATTTAGAGTCCTGTATGACTGCGTCTTTGGGATAGTATGAATGAGTCTAAGACTGATGCGTCCTGTGGATGAAGTGAATTGTTGCTGGTGAGGATGTGTGTGAAGCTGGTATTGACGGGTTTGGGGGGTCATTGGGTTGGTATGGATGAATCCATGAATGGGGACTGAAGATGGTGAGGAGAGTCACTAGTGTGGATGGGTCTGGAGTTATCGTGGAATGAAAGCAGAGTGAGAGTCTAAGTTGCACACAGATCTGTATTACGCTGTGACTTTGCTTAGGAGTATCAGCGAGTTACTATAGTGTAAGCATGTGGACATAGGTGAATATAAATGCATAGAAATCCTTCTTGTTTCCAAAGCAGACCGTACATGATAGCCCTCGCCTGTGTTCCTAAACAAGATTCTGTTGGGGAATCGTTTCGCTCTGTTCATTACCTTTGTAAATTGTGAGTTCATTACCTTTGTAAATTGTGAGTTCATTACCTTTGTAAATTGTGAGTTCATTACCTTTGTAAATTGTGAGTTCATTACCTCTAACTTGCTCAGCTATCAAAACTTTGGAGTCCAGTCCCTGGACCAATTATGTACCTCTGTAATCTTTTGACTACCGCCCACAGGATGGGTATGGGGTGCATAATAAACATATTAAACTAAAAAAACTCTGTGTAGAGCTGCCCGAAATGCTTTACATATCCAGGGAATTTTCAAAATGAAAGACATAATTGTGTCCTATTTTGGTAACAATTATATAATTTCTGAAAATATAATTTCCGTGTTTGTTTGCTTATCAAATCATGATCTAACACACAAATAGCCCGCACATAGGGTATTCCGGGGGTCAACGCCCCCGCGGTCCGGTTCTGGCTTACGTGCTGATTATTTGTGTATTGTTCCAATCACGGTATTGTGCTTTTATGTTCTTGATAATTTGATACACCACTTTCTCCTCTGTTGTTGTTAGTGCCCCTATATAAACATACGTAGGTGACCGTAGGATAACAAAAGCAGAAGACAGGAATATTATGCACTAAATACTCAATAGTAGTTATGTTTAAACTAATTTGTTAGCTTGTTCCACACTTCAATTACTATATCAGTATAATACTGATTTAACATCTCCTCTGACATCATTTTCTCCAATAGTGTTCCCAAATGTGTAGCAAAGTTACAAGCCCTCTAGTAAGCTCATCGGTAGTCTAGTAAGGTTACTAGTTGTCTTTCTAGTCAGCTAGTAACTTTACTAGACCAATCGTAGTATTTCTAGATTACGATTGGTCTAGTAAGGTTACCAACAGTCAGGTATTAATTGTGAGGTTGCACAGCGAGTGTGTTGTTTGCACATACCAGGAGCTCGGGCAGACGAGTCCAGGCTCCAGGACAACTTACATTCCTGATTAAAAACCGACTGGTTTATATCTGGGAGTGGAGGAGTTTGGTGCTTGATATATCCGAGTCATGGTCCAGAACCTAGTGAGAGGACTGGACTCGTGTTATAGGTAAATAAAAATTGTGAAATAGGTGTACACTAGTTAAGTGTAAGTTGTAACTCAGTGGGAAGATATTGAGAAGTGTTTTAAAATAGTCTGGATGATAACGATGTATAATAATAATGATAATTCAGGGGAGTATAGCCAATAGCTGGGATTCGTCTGAGTGGATGTTGGGTGTAGTGCCGAGTGTAGTGTTGAGTGTGGTGCTGAGTGTAGTGCTATTTAGTGCTGAGTGTAGTGCTGTGTAGTGCTGTGTAGTGCTGAGTGTAGTGCCGAGTGTAGTGCTGAGTGTGGTGCTGAGTGTAGTGCTGTGTGGTGCTGAGTATGGTGTTTAGGTGTGGGAGTGACTGTTTCTCTTGGCTCTGCTGTTGTTGCTGCTCTCACTATTATTGTTGCTGCTGCTGTAATCTCTGTGCTATTGCTGTTGAATTGTGCTTCTGTTAATGCTGCTGGTGCTGCTGTTTTAATGCATCTGTTGACGGGTTTATGGCTGCTTCCGTTGATACAGGTGCTGCTATGGACTAGGAGATTCATTAAAGCCTAGAAACTACCACTAAGATCATTAATGTTGCATGCCACCCGCACACCACCAGTTAAGGATACACCAGTTAAGGATACACCAGTTAAAGATACACCAGTTAAAGATACTTAACTCCCTCCAGTAGAGTTTAAAGTAAACTTTCGGAGTGTAGACACACACCTCTTGGTATCACAATCGCTGTTATTTTGTTTTCTTTGCTTTTGTTGGTGTTTTGATATTTCTGTTGATACTGGTGCTGCTCTTTTTTATGCTTCCATTCACAGTGTTTTTCTAAGATATTGATATATAAATAATATTATGAGTGTACAAATTAGGTGAAATCGTAGTCACGGGAGTTAAGCGTCAGTTACTAAAGAAATTCTTGGCAATAACACTGAAACAAAGGTCACCTTTTTTAAACTTCATTGGTTATCCTGTACTAAATCTTTCATAATGTATTAGGTATATATATATATATATATATATATATATATATATATATATATATATATATATATATATATATATATATATATATATGCAAAACAACCACTCTGAAAGAATAGAGAAATTCCAAGCGCTTTCGTGACTACTCACATTATCAAGGAACTATCATAGTTCCTTGATAATGTGAGTAGTCACGAAAGCGCTTGGAATTTCTCTATTCTTTCAGAGTGGTTGTTTTGCATATTTTGAAATCACCTGTTTACTGTGATCTTATTGCATATATATATATGCAATATATATGCATATATATATATGCATATATATATATATATATATATATATATATATATATATATATATATATATATATATATATATATATATATATATGTATATATATATATATATATACATTCCCTTAACATTTTTGTGCCTGTGTTAAACCGCTTATAGTTCGTCCGAATTAAAAAAATAAACTTAATTGTTTTCTTACTTGTTCACTTACTTTAGTGATGGTTCACAATGCTGTTCAGTGTTCAAGGCCGTTCACCTTGAAGTGAGATATTGAACTTTGTCTTTCACCTTGAAGTGAGACACCAAACTTCGTCTTTTTTACTGAATTCTTTGTACGATGGCTTTGTTCATTGTTAATGTTGATAAGTGTTTTATTATTATTATTGTTATTATTATTATTATCGTTATAATTATTATTATTATTATTATTATTATTATTTTAATTTTATTTGTAAATTAATCTGGGTTTAAGGTGAGTCTCCGATCTAGTGAAACGATAACTAATAATTCAAAATTAATTCAGCAAAGCGTATATAAATATTTCTTACTGGGAAGAGCCTGACTCTCTGTTACTCTCCTTGACCCCTGAAGGGAGGTAGGTGCCCTGATGCCGGTGAACGCTTCTTGGTCCTAAGAACTGAACCTGCCCTTCTCAGGCCCTGTGAAGGATCATATATCTCCCCCTCTCCCCCTTTTCTAGGCTGCCTGTGAAGGCCCACCTCTCCCTTCCACCAGTTTGCCCCTTCTCAGCATCTGAGAGGGAGGAGAGAGGGGGCGGGAAAGACCCTTTACAATTCCTAGTGCCTATTCTCAACACCAGGGGAAGAGGAGGAAGGGTTGTGGAAATATTATTGCCGTTCGGAATACTTTATTACACTCTCTTCCTTATCTTCATCTTTATACAGCGTTTTGTTTAAACCTCTGGGATAATAGGAGCGTTGAGCGCACACGCCTATCATTACGGGAGAATCAATCAAAAGGCGCCGGGGATAATTCGGTAATACTATCTTTTAATAGAAGACTTCGTGTATTCCTTACTGCGATCAGACGAGATGCCTTCGTAAATGACCTCTGCAGATAATTGTCTCCTGTCTCGGCAAAAGCGAGTTGTAGATCGTCTTTGCTTGTGGTGAAATTCTGTACGTGAAGCAAAAGATCTTTATTAATGCAACGTTTCACCCGCAAGAAATGTATTAATAAAGGTCTTCCGTAAATATTAAATTTTAAGCGGGGTTCTCTGGGGGAATTCTTTTTATTATCAAACAAAACTGAGTGCGCAGAAACCAACTCTGTGAGCTACTTGGGAAGAAAACACAATAAAACGCGTGACTGCAAATATGAAACACAAAAAAACTACACTGAAAAGTATCAGAACAGAAATGCCTGAGGATGTGTGTGTGTGCGTAAACGCAAATGGCATTTCTCATCGAATATTTTTCACTGTGATACTTTTTTTCCCGTTTAGATTAGTTACATAGCGGGAAGGAGAGTTACAAATGTTTTCCTGCTGTATCCCATTACACGGGATGGCTGTCGTGTATGAGTTAATGAAACGTGTCATCCTGAGCTGGGAAGACTTCAGCATGGTGGATGGTGGGAAGACCTTATTTTAAGCAATATTTCTCAGAGGAATCACCTTTGTTTTATTTTGAACAAGATTAATAAAGGCTTACTCTATATTTCGTGCCTTTATTGATGGCAGTCGGTTTGTTGCTCAAGTTACCAAAGCTGGAGTTACTGTTACCAAAGAATAAGCATCACTCGGGATGGCCTCTCCTGCTCACGGGCGGGAGGAGGAGTTAGGACGGAGGAAAGCTGAACTGCCATGACCTCTCACTGCCGAAGGGCAGGAAAACAAGAGCCTATAACCGGCTCAGTGGCGCTCTATCTGCCAAGTAAAACACACATTCATACACACACACACGATGCTGTTTCTAGTATATGTGAATGACATGATAGAAGGGATAGATTCAGAGGTGTCACTGTCCGCAGACAATGTGAAGCTAATGAGAATACAAGCGGACGAAGATCACGTAAGCCTACAAGGGGATCTGAACAGGTTGCAAACCTGGTCCAACAAATGACTCCTGGAGTTTAACCGCAGCAAGCACAAAGATATGAAGTTTGGGGGAAGGACAAAGAAAACCGCAGACGGAATAGAGCATAGGAGATCAAAGGCTGCAAAACTCACTCAAGGAAAAGGATCTTGGGGTGAGCATGATACCGAACACATCTGAGGCGCACATCAACCAAATAACTGCTGGTGCACATGAGCGCCTTGCAAACTTAAAAATAGCGTTTCAACATCTAAGGATTTATTCAAGACACTGTACACTATGTACGTCACTCCCATACTGAAGCATGCAGCGTTAGTATGGAACCCACACATGGTCAAACATGTCAAGAAATTAGAGAAAGTGCAAAGGTTTGCAACAAGACTAGTCAAGACTAGTCTAGGAGAGGTTAAGGGAAATCACCCTGACGACACTGGAGGACAGGGAGGAAAGGGACGACATAATAATGACATACAAAATACTAAAAGGAATTGACAAGGTGGATATGGACAGAATGTTTCAGAGATGGGACACAGCAACAAGGGGTCACAGTTGGAAGTTGAAGTCTGGGTAGTGATATAGTAGAGGCAGGATCCATACATAGCTTTAAGAAGAGGTATGATAAAGCTCATGGAGCAGGAAGAGTGACCTAGTAGTGACCAGTGAAGACGGGACCAGGAGCTGTGAATCGACCCCTGCAACGACAACTAGGTGAGTACACACACACATATCTTTCCTCTAAACATAATGACGGTAGTTTTTGCTAGCTTTATCCTTGGGTCTTAACAAGGACCTCTCCTTCCAGGTTCAAGGTTTTTGTCAGGGTTACCCCCGGCCACAGTCCCGTGCTCCCTAATAAGGACCAAACCCCCGAGGGAGGCACCGGCGACGGACTACATGTTGTTACTGCGGTTCCCATGTGCTGGATCTCGAGTGGGTACTGTGATCCTCAGCAGTGTGTTGTGTTGTGGGTCTGGTCTCTGTCAGCTGGGTACCCTCTGCCGCTGTGCTCATACATGCTTATACGGGAGAATTCGCGAGCGAGCAAACTCACATATACAGACAAAACACACACACACACACACACACACACACACACACACACACACACACACACATCACGCAAAGAATGACAGTGGATCAAAGCTTTTTTCATATGGAGGAAAAAAAGTGTCAGAGAAGGGATGGCAACATAAGCAAGTGTAACAAGTGGGGTACTGTTTCTGGTCTGTGAATGACATACCTGCAGAGATACTCAGATGTTTACCAATCTGCAGATGCCATTAAAATAATGGGGAAATTTTGTTTAGATATTGCTCCGAGGGGCGAGTTTACAGCTCAGCATCACTCATCCAGTGAGTAAATATACTACGGTAGAAACACTACATTTCAACCCAAATAGTTGACACGCTACTGGTGATGTCAATTCCACGCTTGATTCTTTCAGTATACGAGCCTGGCCCATGGGCGGGCTCCGAGAGTATTAAGACTCTCGAAACTCATCAATAGTATTAGTCAAAGGCTATCACCACCTTCAGAGTTAAAAATCCTATACCTACGGGTATTACTACCTTTATCTAAGTGTAGCAAGGCCTTCAGATTTGGGTACAATATCTCCATTCTTAGTTACAACGTTCTTACAGTGTTCAAACATGCCTGTAATACTTGCTCTGTACCTTCGCATGGTGACTTCTGGGTATTCTGCATTATCATGTGGGAGTTCGAACACGTGGATTGGGTAAAATAATACTCACGTAGGCTGGTAGTACGTATAATTACAGGTAATGTGGAGAGAGCCCTTACAGCCGTGACCTAATCTCCTTGCTCCTCTCGTAACACTGACTGACTGGCTGCCCACAGTACCCATATGTGAGGGGGTCTTTGAATAGTGCTAGGACAGCACAATATGAGTTCAGACAGTGACTCAGGCAGAGACGGTTGGTCGTGAGTCAACTGGTACAGTGGTTACTGGTAACTGGTTACTACTACTGAGATACCTGGAGAGAGTTCCGGGGGTCAACGCCCCCACGGCCCAGTCTGTGACCAGGCCTCCTGGTGGATCAGAGCCTGATCAACCAGGCTGTTGCTGCTGGCTGCACGCAAACCAACGTACGAGCCACAGCCCGGCTGGTCAGGAACCGACTTTAGGTGCTTGTCCAGTGCCAGCTTGAAGACTGCCAGGGATCTGTTGGTAATCCCCCTTATGTATGCTGGGAGGCAGTTGAACAGTCTCTGGCCCCTGACACTTATTGTATGGTCTCTTAACGTGCTAGTGACACCCCTGCTTTTCATTGGGGGGATGTTGCATCGTCTGCCAAGTCTTTTGCTTTCGTAGTGAGTGATTTTCGTGTGCAAGTTCGGTACTAGTCCCTCTAGGATTTTCCAGGTGTATATAATCATGTATCTCTCCCGCCTGCGTTCCAGGGAATACAGTTTTAGGAACCTCAAGCGCTCCCAGTAATTGAGGTGTTTTATCTCCGTTATGCGCGCCGTGAAGGTTCTCTGTACATTTTCTAGGTCAGCAATTTCACCTGCCTTGAAAGGTGCTGTTAGTGTGCAGCAATATTCCAACCTGAAGAGTGTCATCATGGGCTTGGCATCCCTAGTTTTGAAGGTTCTCATTATCCATCCTGTCATTTTCTAGCAGATGCGATTGATACAATGTTATGAAAATTAGTTATGAAAAAAAGCTAAGATCTGCTCATGGCGTATAATTATCTATATCTAGACAAAATATTCCTGTATCGAATCAAATCATGTAAAATCTCATTCCACAGGTGTTTTGTGATCCATAAGTGTTTAGTGTTCACCAAAGAATATCTAAATTGTAATAATCTGCGATGTTGTAAGTCTACATTTGGCCGGAGAGTTTCTTGATCCTTCTCTCTACACACTTTCCCTTGCCTTTCCTCTTGTCAAGTTACACCAGCCTGTTACATATGCGGTCACCCTAAACGAAGAGCACACACCTCTCACCAGGTGAAACAGTGTTGGGCAGTGGTGAGGCAGTGTTGGGCAGTGGTGAGACAGTGTTGGGCAGTGGTGAGACAGTGTTGGGCAGTGGTGAGACAGTGTTGGGCAGTGATGAGACAGTGTTGGGCAGTGGTGAGACAGTGTTGGGCAGTGGTGAGACAGTGATGGGCAGTGGTGAGACAGTGATGGGCAGTGGTGAGGCAGTGTTGGGCAGTGGTGAGACAGTGATGGGCAGTGGTGAGACAGTGATGGGCAGTGGTGAGACAGTGATGGGCAGTGGTGAGACAGTGATGGGCAGTGGTGAGGCAGTGTTGGGCAGTGGTGAGACAGTGTTGGGCAGTGGTGAGACAGTGTTGGGTAGTGGTGAGACAGTGTTGGGCAGTGGTGAGACAGTGTTGGGTAGTGGTGAGACAGTGTTGGGCAGTGATGAGACAGTGTTGGGTAGTGGTGAGACAGTGTTGGGCAGTGGTGAGACAGTGATGGGCAGTGGTAAAACAGTGGCGGGCAGTAGGGTTAGCTCTCGTCTAATTGTTACAAACTGTTGCACTTCGAGAACAACTTAGAATTATTTTCGTAACTTGATTCTGAAGTTGCTCAAGTTTTTCTTTTTAATCTTGTTTTACGAAGAGTCAAGAGTGCAGAAGTGGTATAAGTTATAACATTCCTACAATGTAAACCATTGTTGATGTTGAGACTTGATATCAGTGGTCTTGTCCTATCTACAGACTTACACTAAGGTACTTACTCAGTAATTATTTGAAATTCTCCTGTGTAAATGTTGTCGTTGACACTTACGATATTAAATAATCTCATTTCTCTGTACCTTGTACCAAGTTCCTTCAGTGCTAGTTTTATTTCGTCATAACACAGGAGTTAAATCAGTAAATCAACATCATGCATCAAACGCTACATGAACCATTCCGTTAAGATAGTTTTTTTTGACGACTTTATTCATTCAAACATTAAACAGCATAGGATTGGAAACGCTTCCTTGGGGTGTGTCATGAAATAATGCTTTTGCTCTTCTCTCCTTCAGATATTTCTTTATCCACTTTAATAACATAGTCTTAAAGCCTCTTCCATAGTATTTCGTCCACTATTGCTATCGAGAACCAGTTTTAAATCAACACCTATCGAGTATTGTGCTTTACTACATGTAAGGAAACCACTTAAAGAGAACTTTGAGCTATCTTCGATCTTACATAATAATCTATTCAATAATATTCCTTCTACCATTTTACAGGAAAATAATATAAGTGAGATAGAACCGGATGTATTTGTCTCAATGCCTTTAGGAACAACGACGATGATTGCTTCTATTGTCTTGGGATGTCTCCTGACAGGCATGACCAATTAAATATGTAAGACAAAGGTTGTCCTTTGACTTTAGTAAAAGCTTGAATTATCATTGAGGCGATACCATCATGCCAATGGTATGTTTACGTAAAGCTTTTAATTTCATTCCAACTTCTTAGCCAATTGTGATATTATCTTCTCTTTCTTTTCATGAAGTTGATTCTGCGCCTCCCTGATGTCATCTGGAAGAGACGCCCATTATGATTCGTGAGCCCATCCCGCCATTAGTTCTGCTCTTCCCGGGGGTCCGGATGTGCTGCTCTGATGACCTTTTTCTTTATTTTTTTTTTTTTACCTGGGGCTATTTTGATCTTTCTCCCATACCTGCTGTTAACTGGATTCTCTGTGTATACTTGTCAGGAAAGTCTTACACGTCTCTTCTCCAGCCAAGTTGTAGCTTCTCTAGCAACACTCGCTATTGTGTTTAGGACCTCTGGTCTCTGTACTGGGGTTTCTTTTGCAAGTCACGCTTACTTCACTAGACCATTATAGTATCTCACATTTTCATTACAGTGCCACTGTTTTTTTATTTTTATATTATTGCTTTTCCCATTGTTTTTCGTTTTTTGTATACTTTGGCTTTCCAAATGCTGTTTCTATAGCCTAATGTAAATTATCAACCACTTACCTCAGGGAATTTAGGTACCATACCAGCCACTGATAAATGCATCAGTATTTTTATCCTGGAGCACTAGTCATTTTTATTTCTTATTTTCTCCTCACAACATCGAGACTACCGTGAGTATGGCCCACTGAGCAGAGATCAGTGAGCCAACAATCTAAGACCTTCCTAATGCATGTCCCTGCAGAGACACGAATAAATATTAATCTTGTTCCCCCGACGGGTGTGGGTGGACTCAGAGCTGCCCAGGATTTTTCAATTCTCGTTTGTACTTGTAAACTGAATCTAACACAATTAACGTTCTTGTTTGCGCCTCCCGAGCCAAGCAAATGTCTAACTCTACAGACATATAATGAGAGTGGGCTTCTCAGACCCGAGCGTCCCATCAGGAGACGAAATACTAATAACAGTCATTGCACACTGTTTGAAGTGACGCAGTAATGCGATGCTCTGAACTCTGATGTCAAATGAGCATCCCACTTTTCTACGGGAAAAGTGTTTTAAACACATGATGTAAGTCTTTTGAGAATAAAAATCGACAAAGAACAAGCTGTAAACGGACCTGGACAAACAACAGGATTGGTCAGACAAGTGGCTACTGCAGCTGAGTCATAGCAAATATATCTACCTGGAGGGTGTTCCGGGGGGTCAACGCTCCCGCGGCCCAGGCCATGACCAGGCCTCCTGGTGGATCAGGGCCTGCTCGACCAGGCTCTTAATGCTGGCCACACGTAGTCCAACATACGAATCACAGCCCGGCTGATCGGGTACTGACTTTAGGTATCTGTCCAGCTCCCTCTTGAAGGCAGCCAGGGGTTTATTTGTAATTTCCCTTATGGCTGTTTGGAGGCTGTTGAACAGGCTTGGGCCCCGGAAACTTACTGTGTTTTAGTGTACTAATGGTACCCCTACTTTTTATTGGGGGTATATTGCACCGTCTGCCCAGTCTTTTGATTTCGTAGGGAGTAAATTCTGTGTGCAGATTTAGGACCAGTCCCTCTAGGATTTTCCAGGCATAAATTATGATGTGTCTCTCTTGCCTGCGCTCCAGTGAGTATAGGT
>NC_091311.1:38491071-38493571 GCF_038502225.1 Cherax quadricarinatus | reverse complement strand
TGCGTGTGTGTGTGTGTGTGTGTGTGTGTGTGTGTGTGTGTGTGTGTGTGTGTGTGTGCATGTTGTCGGCAACCTTCACCTTGAGGAGTAGGGTGTTGAGATGTCACTCTGTTGCCACGTTAAACACAGAAAACACACACACACACACACACACACACACACACACACACACACACACACACACACACACATGGGACCAGGAGCTGTAAATCGGCCCCTGCAACCACAATTATGTGTGTACACACAGCGAGCGTCTCCTCTCTCTCTGATGTCCACTACTGAGTCTAGAGAGAGTATATATGTTCTGCAAAGCGAAACACTCAGTCTTTGGTAGAGAAGAAAAGAGCAGTTCAACGCTGTTGTTGGAGAGAAAAGCATCACTCTCCCTTTTGTTGGGGAAGAAGACGTGGAGAAAAAAGCGGTAGGCGAGGGAGTAGGATGAGAGGAAGGTGGAGGTGAAGAAAGAGGAGGTGAAGGGCAACACAGAGGTGAGAGACGATACTGAGAAGGACAAGACAGAGATGAAGGAAGAGACTGAGAAGGACATCATAGAGGGAAGAGACTGAGAGGGACAGTGTAGACAAGAGACTGAGAAGGACAACACTGAAGGAAGAGACTGAGAAAGACTAGGTAAAAGAAGTGTGGGAAGAGACTGGGGACGAGGTAGAGGAGTGGGGGCGCACCTGGTTTGGGAGGGAGGGGAGGTCTGGGCGTGTACACTCCACCCTAGATGATTTCCTGCTCTCTCAACACCGCGTGTGACGTTGTTGTAGCAGTCTGCTGTATTTCCTGGGTTCTGCTTCAGTCTTCTTCATGCTCCTCGCCTCTCTTGCTGCTGATTCTGCTGCAGCTACTGCTGCTACTGCTCTGGTTGATGCCCTTGCCTGTTGCTGCTGCTGCTGCTACTTCTTCTGTTGCTCCTCTAGCCGACGCCCTCACTTGCTACTGTTGCTGATGATCTAGTTCATGGTCTCGCCTACTGTTGCTGCTCTTCTGGATGATGCCCTTGAGCGTTGCTGCTGCTACTGCTGTTACAACTTTAGCTGATGCTGTTGCTTCAGTCTAGCTGGTACCCGCTACAGCTGCTAGTAGGGCTCCAACTGCTGCAGAGGCTGTGCTACCCTCTATTGCCACAGCGGCTGCCCGCTGATGCTGCCGATGATGTTCTAAGGCGCTGCCTTCTGTTACTACTACTACTACACACACTGACCCAGGCAGATGGCGTCTACTACAGCAGCTGCTGCCCTCTACTACTGCATCTGCTACCCGCAATTGTCCCAGCTGCTCTCTTCTGTTACAGATTTCACGCTGACAGCTGCCCTCTTTTGCAAGACACTCCAACAATGACAAGCTAGCAATCATGCGTGTGAAATCTATTTATGCAACGCGGCAAATATTGAACTATCGGCTGCCATCGCGAGTGGGATCAACACAGCGAGGTACCTGGGGGAGGAACAACATCACAGGAGATCCCCGAAGGGATCCACACATCGGAACGTTTGTGCACAACGTGGAAGTGAAGAGAAAAATATGACTTGGGGGTAAGAAGCTCGGAAAAACGCAACTATCTAAGACGAGGTAAAACTTGCTGCCCGTGAAGATTTACGAGGCAAGAGCGTGCTTGAGGATTATTTAAGTGAGTAGATGTGTGTGCTAATGTCATATTAAAATGGTATACAGTATTGACAAGTTGATGAGCAAGAAACAGATGTTACACTTAGGTAGTTTTTAGTGGCCAGAATAAGCTTGCCTAAGTATTACACCAATGTCTTACTGGACACAGTTGTGCTCTGGTTAATGTCTCGATCTCTCACGCAGGAGATTCGCGTTTCGCACTTAAAACCTATACACTAGGGAGAGGAAACTGTAGATGTTTCGACCCGTCCTGCCTCATTATAAAAACACAACTGATTCGTGTGTACTCATCTGTGGCTGCGGGGAGTCGATTCTAGGTTCTTCATCGCTGCTTCTTAATTATTAACACTATGCCACAGTTCCTGTAAATAACTGCTGGCATTATCTAGCCTGCGCAGCCTGAGTCATTAACCAAGCTTCTTGGTGAACGACCTGGTTAATCAGGCTCCTGGATCTCGCTGCCCGCATTCCAACGTAAACAGCCCGGTTCATCAGGATATTTTGGGGGTATTACCTCAGCAAGTGTTCTAGTAACATACAGTGATCTCTTGGTAATTTCCCTTATAAATATAGAACGTTGAAAACCCTTTGACCCTTTAAGTTAATCGAGTTAACTCTCAGTGTGTTAACTGCAAATCAACTCTCCGAGGAAGTTAATTTGTATTTTCACCAAGTCTGCTACTTTTCCAAGGAGTTATTTCAGTGCGTAGATTTGGAACGCATCTTTTCGGTGTCTTCCCTCATGCAAGTTAATGTTTCTTGTGCATTTCATTATTCTGGGTATAGTTTAATTTTTATTAACTTTGATTACAAAAAGTAATTCCGTAATTGCAGTAGTAAAGGGTAAGAAATATTTATAAATAAT